>NC_053497.1:164711362-164894550 GCF_905171775.1 Rana temporaria
CCCTCAAGGAGTTAGTCCTTCAGGAGTGGAGAGACCCTGAAAGGAGAATAATCAAACAAAAAACCTGGAAAAGAAGGTTCCCCTTCTCCCAGGAAGATGAGGAAGTCTTTTTTAAGCTTCCTAGACTTGATGCGGCTTTGTCACAAGTCACTAAATTGTCTGATCTCTCCTTTGAGGATACAGGTAACATCAAGGATGTGATGGACCGTCGAGCAGAGTCTCTCCTTAGGAAAGCCTGGGAGGCCAATGCGGCAGCATTAAGCCCAGCCTTAGCAGCAGCATGTGTAGCTAGGAATACAGATGTTTGGGTAGAGACACTCACCGACCACCTCGCCCAGAATTCGGAGGCGGAGGAGGTAGTTGAGTCACTTACAGTAGTAAGGAAGGCGATTGCTTACCTAGCAGATGCAGCTACGGAATCTGCAAGGGCAGCAGCCAAGACAGCAGCCCTCATTAACTCTACTAGGAGGGCAGTTTGGATCAAGGCCTGGGAAGGAGATGCTACATCCAAGGGAAAACTCTGTGGCATCCCCTTTCAAGGTTCCCTGTTGTTTGGGAAAGACCTGGATGATGTCCTGGCTAGGTCATCAGAAAAAGGTAAAAAATTCCCAGTTAAACCCAAAAAAAGAAGGTTTCAAGAAAACTTTTCGAGGCCCCCAGGGGCAGGGTAGACAAAAAGCCAAAAAGGAACCTTTCAGGCGTTGGAACTTTGGCAAAGGGAACAGGAAGAACAACCTCCTTTTCCCTCCTCCAAAACCCAGCGACAAACCGTCCAAGTGACGACGTAGTCAGAGTGGGGGGTCGACTATCTCAATTCCTTCCCCTATGGGAAAAAATTTCGAACAGTCATTACATCTGCCAAATAATTCAAAAAGGCTATCGCCTAGAATTTCTGGCTACACCCCCCACCATGATCACCATTACTCACCTTCCCAGGGATACCCTGAAAAGGTCTGCCCTCTTGGAGGGCATACAGGACTTAGCCAAACAACTAGTGGTAGTACCAGTACCAAAAGCTCAGCAGTACCAGGGATTTTATTCCCATATTTTCGTAGTACGGAAACCCTCCGGGAAATACCGTCTAATAGTAAACTTGAGAAACCTGAACAAGTTTCTAGAATACAAAAAGTTTGCTATGGAAAGTATTTATTCGGTAAGAAAGAACCTCATGAAGGAGGCCTTCTTGGTGACCCTAGATCTCAAAGATGCCTATCTCCACGTGCCAATCCACGTGGATCACCAGGTATATCTGAGGTTTGCGGTCGTGGTGGAAGGAGAAACCTTCCACTGGCAGTTCAGAGCACTACCATTCGGGCTAACCTCCAGCCCAAGGATTTTTACAAAAGTCCTAGCAGAAGCGGTGGCATACCTGCACCTTCAGGGCATATCCCTTATACCTTATTTAGACGACTTACTGATTTCAGGAAAATCAGCCGCCCAAGTCACGCTGGATGCCAACAAAGCAATGGCACTCCTAGAGAGCCTAGGGTGGATAATCAACATAGAAAAATCCTCCCTCAACCCAGAACAGGTCAAGACCTTCCTGGGATACGTAGTGGACACCAGGCAGCAGAGACTCTTCTTACCAGAAGAAAAAGTTTTAAAACTAGCCTCAGCAGTCGGGAACCTTATCAAAAACCCCAAACTCTCCAGACGAAATGTTCTGAGAGTTCTAGGCCTGATGTCAGCAAGCATCCCAGCGGTGGTTTGGGCTCAGCTTCATGCAAGGGCATTACACTTCTTCTTCCTGTCCTCATGGGACAAAAGGAAAGAGTCCTTAGATCAGGATATACTACTCACCCCCCAGGTTCTGTCCTCCCTGGAGTGGTGGACATCTCCCCAAAACCTGAGGGGAGGGCGACCGTGGGCTCAGTGGAACCCAGCGAAGGTTACCACGGATGCCAGTTCCTGGGGGTGGGGCGCCCACCTGGAAGGGAAAAAAGCGCAGGGACAATGGGACAGCTCACTAGCTCGCAGGTCATCCAATTACAAAGAACTCAGAGCAGTGGGGGAAGCCTTAATAGCCTTCCAGGAAGACATCAGAGGCAGAGAAGTCCAAGTAAGCTCAGACAACTCTACAGTAGTAGCGTACCTAGGTCACCAGGGAGGGACCAGGTCCAGTCCCCTACTAGAACTTTCCAGGGAAATACTAACCTGGGCAGAAGAAAGAGTACTCTCTATCTCAGCCATATACATAAAGGGGACGAGCAATATAGAAGCAGACTTCCTCAGCCGTCACAAGTTGAGGGAGGAGGAATGGGAACTGAACCCAGAGGTGTTTCAACACCTAGTCCAGTATTTCGGGGAACCGGAAATAGACTTGTTTGCCAACAGACTAAACAGGAAGGTAGAAAGGTATTTCTCGATTTCCTGGGAACTACAGTCGGAAGGTCTGGATGCGCTATCCCAGACCTGGCGCTTCGGGCTGGCCTATGCCTTCCCGCCGGTAGCGCTCATTCCGCGAGTTCTTCAGAAACTCAGCAGGTCTCCAGGCCAGATTCTTCTGATAGCACCATGGTGGCCAAAAAGAACTTGGTTCGCAAACCTAAGAGCCATGGCAATGGTGGAGCCTCTGAAGCTCCCGTACAGGGCAGATCTCCTCAGGCAGGGCCCAGTACTCCATCCAAAGCCGGAATTCTTCCAGCTAGCAGCCTGGTTAGTGAGCGCCAGATTCTAGAACGCAAAGGCTGCTCAGAGAGGGTCATAGATACCCTTCTCATGAGCAGAAAACCAGTAACTCAAAAAATTTACCAAAAGGTATGGAAGACCTTCTGTTCCTGGCGTAAGGAAAGACAGGTAGCTTCAACTTCTATCCCGGTTATCCTGGACTTCCTCCAGGATGGGGTAGATTTAGGATTAAAAGTTAGTACCCTTCGGGTCCAAATAACGGCTCTTTCAGTCTATCTGGATAAAAGATTGGCGAAAGAGGACCTTATAAAACGTTTCTTGTTAGCTAGAGAAAGAATTTCTCCAGTCCAAAAATATAATTGTCCGCCTTGGGACTTAACTAGGGTGTTAGAGGCGTTATCTATACACCCATTCGAACCTCTGGAAGAGGTTCCCCTTAAGTTTCTAACCTTAAAGTTGACTTTTTTGTTAGCCATTACTTCGGCCAGGAGGGTAGGGGATTTGCAGGCGCTATCCATGAAAGAACCCTTCCTGAGGGTACAGCCAGATAGGATCACCCTCAGAGCAGACCCCCTGTACCTGCCGAAGGTGGCATCCCTATTTCATAGGACGCAAGACATACTATTGCCGTCCTTTTGTTCTGAACCAAAGAACGAAAAAGAAAAGAAATTTCATTTGTTAGACGTGAGAAGGTGTCTTCTCATTTATCTAGAGAGAACTAAAAGTTTTAGAAGATCTAACCACCTGCTAGTTCTACACGCTGGGCCCAGGAAGGGACTGCAGGCATCAAAAGCCTCAGTCTCAAGATGGATTAGAGAAGCAATATCCAAAGCCTATGTATGTACTGGAGCAACAGCTCCCAAAAAAATCAAGGCTCACTCTACCAGAGCCATAGCAACTTCCTGGGCTGAGAAAGCAGGGGCCTCCTGGGAACAAATCCGCAGTGCGGCCACCTGGTCCAGCCATCATACATTCCTGAAGCACTACCGTGTGGAAATGTTGTCACAGCAAGACTTAGCCTTTGGTCGAAAGGTGCTACAAGCTGTGGTCCCACCCTGAAGGTAGGCCTGTGTTTATTACTCTATTATCCTCTCGGGTGCCGTCCTGGAAGGTGGTAAGAGAAAACCAACGTTAGACCTACCGGTAACGGTATTTCTATGAACCTTCCAGGACGGCAGGCCTACTTCCCACCCTATGTGGAGGGGAAAAAAGGTAAGTACCTATAAGGACTACGTCCCTTGTGAACCAGTTCAGGATTACTCTATTGCATACTGAGGAGCAAGGGGAAGGGCGGGGCCTTTTAAACTGTCATGTGATTGTGTTTCCTGCAGGAGGAGCCATCATCTCTCGGGTGCCGTCCTGGAAGGTTCATAGAAATACCGTTACCGGTAGGTCTAACGTTGGTTTTTGAAGGCTTATATCAGGACTCGACAAATCCCGGTCTCCAGGTCGCCATGGTTACTAGAAAAAGCATCCTGGCGAGTGGGGTCTTGGCTGGGATGGTGGACATGGCCCGGTCCTCGTACTGCCCGTCACTGTCATTTTGGAATGCGATTAGCGGCGTCAGCGGGGATGGAGCAGTAAGAGAGCAGCGCGGCAGCCACTGATGGTTTTTATTTTTTGTGTTCCATAGGACCGGCGCTCTGCGGACTAGGCCGAAGCCGCGGCCTCGCCTAAAAAAATCCTGCTCGCCGCGCTCCTGGGAAAAGGCCTTTTCCCAGGATCGCGGAGCGCCGGTCCTAAGTTTTTAGGCGAGGCCGTGGCTTCGGCCTAGTCCGTGGCCTTTTCCCAGGATCGCGGCGGACTAGGCCGAAGCCGCAGCCTCGCCTAAAACTTAGGACCAGCACTCCGCCGACTAGGCCGAAGCCGCGGCCTCGTCTAAAACATCCTGCCCGCAGCTCGCCGTGATCCTGGGAATAGGCCGCGAGCGGCATTCGGCCACGAGCTGCGGGCAGGATGTTTTAGGCTAGTCCGCGAAGCGCCGGTCCTATGGAACCGGCGCGGTGTCCATCAGGAAAAAAAAACTCGATGTGAATCAAGTTTTTTTTTTTTTTTTTCAAAATCACTGATTTTTTGGGGGGGGGGGCCAATGACAACTACAAATTATTTTCAAGATCTCAAAACCTTGCTCTTGGTCACAGAAGGGCAGGATTGATGGAATTAGAATGTCAGCTGCTTTAGAGGAAAATGGATTATTTAATTTGCCTTATAAGAATGCTATTAGTCTGTCAGAGAACATGGTATAAGAGGAAAACGGCTCAGTTGTTTCTCAAGTAGCAGCTATATTAAGGCATCTTTTGTTAAAGAAAACTTGTCACGAGCAGCAAATTGGGTGCCAAAAATAGAGAATAAAATGGCGGTCGTTGCAATACTTTCTGTTACACCGTATTTGCGCAGCAGTCTTACAAACGCACTTTTTGGGGAGAAAATACACTTTTTTAAATAAAAAAATAAGACAACAGTAAAGTAAGCCCAATTTTTTTTTATATTGTGAAAGATATGGTTACGCCAAGTAAATTTATACCCAACATGTCACGCTTCAAAATTGCGTCTGCCCGTGGAATGGCGACAAACTTTTACCCTTTAAAATCTCCATTGGCGACATTTAAAAAATTCTATAGGTTGCATGTTTTGAGTTGAGATCCACGTCCCTGGCTCTGTAACTGGCAATCGTGGGTATCTGTCCGCCAGGCACACGCATCGGCACCCGAGTGACGCGGTGGACATGCGTGAGCTGCCGCCGGTGCTCGTGCGCCCCCTAGCGGCCAGGAGACCCTAAGACAGGGCTCGACAAATCCCGGGCGCCAGGTCGCCATGGCGACTAGAAATAGGGTCCTGGCGTCTTGGCTTGGAAGGGGGGCATCTGGTGGTGAGCCGTTGGTATTACAAGCTATTACCACCAGATGTGTAAGCTGGTGCCATCTGGTGCTGAGCCGTTGGTATTACAAGTTATTACCACCAGATGTGTAAGCTGGCACCATCTGGTGGTGGCCGTTGGTATTACAAGTTAAGCATTACAAGTTAAACAGCAATTCTAATGTAATTTTTCACTATTTTCACTGCCATCCTCTTCCCTCTAATTATAACACCCAAACATTATATATATTTTTTATCCTAACACCCTAGAGAATAAAATGGCGATCGTTGCAATACCTTCTGTCACGCCGTATTTGCGCAGCGGTCTTACAAGCGCAGTTTTTTGGGAAAAAATTACACTTTTTTTAATTAAAAAAATAAGACACCAGTAAAGTTATCCCCATTTTTTTAATATTATGAAAGATAATGTTACGCCGAGTAAATTGATACCCAACATGTCATGCTTCAAAATTACGTCCGCTCGTGGAATGGCGACAAACTTTTACCCTTTAAAATCTCCATAGGCGACGTTTAAAAAAATCTACAGGTTGCATGTTTTGAGTTACAGAGGAGGTCTAGGGCTAAAATTATTGCTCTCGCTCTACCAATCGCGGCGATACCTCACATGTGTGGTTTGAACACCGTTTACATATGCGGTCGCTGCTCGCGTATGTGTTCGCTTCTGCGCGCAAGCTCCTAAGCGTTTTCTGGCTCCTAACTTTTTTAGCTGGCTCCTAGATTCCAAGCAAATTTGTCAACCCCTGCCCTAAGACATCATATGACGTCCACCTGGGATGGACGTCACCTTGTGGACGTCATATGTATATAGGCAGGATGGGAAGTGGTTAAGGGGAACCCAACGCCAAATTTTAAATAAAACAGCATCCCCCCCCCCCCCATCCATACCGACCCTTATCTGAGCATGCAGCTAGGCTGAGCGCCCCCCCTTCTAAACCATACCAAGCCACATGCCCTCAACATGGGGAGGTGCTTTGGGGCAGGGGGGCCTATTATAATAATTCCGATCTGTTCGGCCTTCTGTGTGCCTTTCCCAATTTCCCACCTTCTTACTCTTTTGTAGAAACTAATATACTTACCAATTCTTGCCGGACCCTAGCTGTGGTAGAAGAGGGAGACCCAGGTTGTAGCTACACAGCAGGCTCTGAGGCTGATAGTATTGCCAGTGCTGCCCATCCTGTGTATGAAAACCCTCTTCAGGAGAAGCTCATCCCCTCCCAGTCACCCAAAAAGATACAAAATAGTGGCGCACGCTGAAATATAGTATAGGACACTTGTCCAAAGAAGTCCTTTGAGCTGCATCCCTATGGTGAGATGTCAGTCTTATGTACTCTGGGCTGGGAGCTGAATCTGAACTCCAGAGCATGTAAAGAGAAAAAAAGACAAAGTCAGGAGCTGCTAGAGTAAAAAATGGGATATATATTTTTTTTTAATTGTACAGTAGCATTAAAACACTCACTCGGATGTATCTTTAAAACGGGATGTGGGAGTCCAGTGAGATGTGCATCTCCGCTTGTGCCGGCAATGTCCCAGGCGCAGTCTCTGTGTGCAGGGGAGTCGGTGTTCAATCCAATGGATGGTTTCCGGATCTCGGGCGGCGGCCAGAGCGAGGCCTGGAGCGCGCTGCGCAGTCGAAATGGTCCCTCCTGTCTTCTATCTCCCAGAAGACAGCGGGGGGGGGGGGGGGAGGATGGACAGGAAGTGTTGTAGATTTGCAGATTCTGCGGATATCTATGCCCGAAAGTGGGTGCAAATACCTGTACAGGTATCTGCACCCCCCCTCCCCCTGAAAGGTTCCAAATGTGGGGGGGGGGGGAGGTTCCAAAAAGCGAGGGTTCACTTTTTGTGTGTTTAAGTTTATTATTGGGTTTCTCTTCTCAGCATCTTCTGGCATTGAGGGGTAGCCTTGTGAAAGATTTTATAGAGCTGTAATTTTGAAAACAGGAGACGTATATATGGGTAACACAGTGGCTAAATGGTTAGCACTTCCACATAGCAGCACTAGGGTCGTTGGTTCGAATCCCAACCATGGCACTACCTGCTCCGGGTGGTGCTGTCATAATTACCCTGCCCCCTTATGTCGTCACCACCCGGAGCATGCTGGGACTGTGACGTCATAAGAGGCCTATATAAATAGTTGTGCATCGCACACCCGGCATTACAGCGGGAGGGATCGTCGAGTCAACATTGAAGAAGGCGACGCAGAAGACCGGGCCCCTGCTGGTAAAAGAGCTGGAAGAAGACAGCGGAGGTGCCCGGCAGAAGGGAGAAAGAGTGGGAGAAGAACTGGGGAGCGCGGAGACGACACTGGAGAGCAGAAGAATAGAGCAGAGAAGACGAAAGACGACCCCCAAAGTCAGAAGAAGGCCCCCGGAGAGCGGAGAAGTTGGAAGAAGACTCCCCTGGAGCTGACTAATAAATTATTTTAAAACCTGTGTAGTGTGTTTATTTTTTTGACACTTTTCCTCCAGGTGAATGGGTAGGGGTACGATGTACCCCATACTCATTCACCTAGGGTGGGGGGCCAGGATCTGGGGGCCCCCTTATTAAAGGGGGCTCCCAGATTCCGATAAGCCCCCCGCCTGCAGACCCCGACAACCAACGGCCAGGGTTGTCGGGAAGGGGCCCTTTTCCTCATCAACATGGGGGCAAGCTGCCCCAAAGCACCCCCCCCCCATGTTGAGGGCATGCGGCCTGGTACGGCTCAGGAGGGGGGTGCTCTCTTTCCTGACCTGCCGGGCTGGTGCTCGGATAAGGGTCTGGTATGGATTTTGGGGGGGACCCCATGCCATTTTTTAGGCGTGGGGGTTCCCCTAAAATCCATACCAGACCGAAGGGCCCGGTATGCTCATGAAGGGGGAACCCATGCTGTTTTTATTTTTTTTTACAAAACAATTGGCATGGAGTTCCCCTTCATGCACAAGTTGTGTACAAGTCACATGCCAAAGTCGGATCTGTTAACACGGAATCCGACTTTAGAAAAAAAGTAGTGCAGGAACTACTTTGAAGTCGGCACGACTTAAAATCGTGCCAGTATAAATGGTAGTCATTCAAAATCATAAAGAATGACTTGTCATACGATTTGGCCGTCCAAAATCGTGGTACAAGTCGTATAAGTGTGAAAGGGGACTTAGGCTAGGTTCACACTGCTGCGAATTTAAAATTGCGCGATTTTACTGCGGTTTTGCCGTGATTCGCGGCCGCGATTTCAGGGAATGCTCTATAGAGCTGAATTTGCATCGCACACAGATCAAACTTGCACAGGACCCTTTTTTCCCGCAGCTTACGGTATTTTCGCAACGCATTGATGTGAACGGCACTAATGTTAAACTATGTACTTTCAATGACTTGCGAATTTGAGTAATCGCAACGGCTCAAATTCGCAATAGAATTCGCAGCAGTGTGAACCTAGCCTAAGATCTGCCTTCAACTATGTAGTGCAAGGGCCTGCCTGATTGGATAGATGGTGTGTCCCCCCATTATATAGTTTTGGTAAATCTAAAGGAGATCATACAGAGATTATTCAATCAGATTATCTAGTGCATAGGTGGCAAACACAAGGCCCGCGGGCCGAATCTGACACTCCAGGCCATTTCATGTGACCCTTGCACCTCTCCTGCACGTGCAGGAGAGCTTCAGCCCTCCTCTGGTGCTCCTCCAGACCCTTACTTTCTGCTTTCAAGCAACGCATCCAGCTTCTTCCCAGCAGCAGCATAAGGAAAGGGGTGCATTGTGATGTAAGGGAGAGTGGGGCGACTCAACTTCTGATGGTGGGGTGACACTTGACATCTAATGTAAGGGGAGGGGATGCGATGAACATCTAATCTTACAGATACAACCGACCCTTTTGAGGGCAATCGCAATGCTGATGCGGCCCACAATGAAATTGAGTTTGACACCCCTGCTCTAGTGTATGGCCACCTTTATACACTTAAAATGAACTAGTTGCACTTTTGGTGACATTATTTGTTAACGGCACACCAAATGCAGCAACAAAAATACATTTTGACTAAACGAATGAAAAATGCAGAAAAACTGATTAAAAAACATGCAACATGCCAAAATGTCCCATGAGGTCCTATGCCACGTGTAGCGCAGCCCATTGAACTCATGTGTGTCACGGGAAAAAGGAGCCAACAAATGTGCGCTCCCACTATGCTAAGTGTGAATGGGGCCTGAAAGTGAATTTGGTTTGTTACACAAGAACAATGAAGTTCCATTCACATCGGTGTGCTTCCAGACGCATGGCAAACTGCACAGAAAATGCAAGCTTTGTTTTTCGAAATGCGCTGCAAACACACCAAAAAGCACAATACGCTACAGTTTAAAAAAAAGTTCTGGAGCTTCTTGTGAATAATGAATATGTTCTTGCAGAAATGTGAATTGGGCCCGACAGCTGAGTGTCTCCATGCACTCCCTCCTATGTAAAAAAGGAGGAGTCGCGCTAAATGATTGAAGTGAATACAAATATAAAGTGAACACAGTGAATGAACAGTGCACATCTATAGGGCATGAACTGATGTTCTCATACCAGCTCCAACATAAAAATAGTCCATAATGTGAGAAATTTGAAAAAAGGAATGAACCAAAGCCAAAATGAACTAAAAAGAAATTAAAACACAGTCCCAAATAATTGGTGAAAATAAATATCCCGAAAGTGTCAAAAAAAGGGGAATCCACAGATGCTGTGATGAATAGCAGACAGGAGACCTCCACCAACGGATCACACTGACTCTCTTACCAGAGATCAATCAAAGATCAGCATAAACGATATCCAACCTCCACTAAGGAACAGTTAAAACTTTCATCCAATAAATCACCACGATAAACAGTGTTCCTCTCTGATGGCAGCCCAATAAAATACTCCAGCGTATGAAAAGAGATTAAAAGGAACTCATAGCCTGATACTGCAAGATGTTTTATCATTGTTTGGTCTCTGCAAGCTTCGCCCAGTTTTAGTTAGTAATGCTTTTTCAATAGCATTTTATGTTTTAGTGTTTTTCTTTATATTTCCACTAAGGGCGCCATAACAACGTGCTTTGTAAGTGGTGGCAATTGATTACTATTGATTTAGGATCTTTTGTGACATCCTTCACAATGCTAGCTCTGAAGCTTCGATTGGCGACATCCTACTGGCAATTGCTAATTGCTTTCCACTAACTAAGATGGTGGATGTGCGTCTGCTGTCGGATCCATCTCGGAGCTAAGTCCCTCCTTTTTTTGCTTTATTATGCGGTGACGGGAAGCGCCTCCTTATCCCGTGAACACGTCCTCTTTGTGACGAAACGTTGGGAGGCGGCGCTTTGACGTCACCGCGTTACACGTGCGAGGACCCGGATCTCTGGGCACGCGCTTTCTTACACAGACCGGCCGGCTGTGTGTTATTTTACATGTCATATGCTACGATTCATCGGATTGATGTAAGTGCATTTCTTTTTTTGTAAATGTTAACGCTTAAGGGAAAATGGCGCTGCTAGCCTGGTACTGGGCTATAAATCACTAGGTTGTGGGCAAGTGTGTAGGCAAATAAGTAATGTTGGGTTCCTTCCTGTGGTTTAGCTTGTATATGCAGCCACCATTAGGATATGAGGTCCCCCTTTTTATTGATTTGCAGTGTATAACCGCTTGGTCCTCAGTTAATGTGTTGACCCTGTGTGTCCTCCAAAAACCAGTAAAAAATGTTTGTGAAAAAGAGAAAGAAAAAATGCAAAAAGTGCAGTGAAGATGGGGTAGTCAATATTCGGTACCCTAATAACAGTGTGTGATTAATATGCAAAATGTCAGTTTCAGTTGGGCCTCTAGATGTCCACCATAATTCTGAAAAAATTAATCAATTATGTGAACCTTAAGATGTGATCACTCCAAAAAAAATATATATATTGGCCATAAAAAAGGTAAGTGTGTGTGGCACAGTTGAAATGGGATGTCGTTTTCCGTGGTATGTGCCTCTTGTCTAAATCATGCGTCAGGCATAAAAATAGTTAATAGTGCTCAAAACATATTAAAAAATGACAATAAAAAATGATTTCATCAAACAAAAAACAATTAAAGTGCTATGTGCTACTAGGATAAGTGCCAATCTGTTAGATACTTCTAGTAAAAAATTGTAAAGAATAATTCATTAAATTTCACATTAATTGTGAACCCCGCGATTGGTGATTATACTCAAGTTAGTTGCTGTTATTTAGTGTTCAGAGTTTCTACTACAAACAAATATGTAGGTATTAGAAGTTAATCTTCACAGTTTCATTCGAAAGATTCCAAAGCAAAACAGAGAACAATAACAAAAACAAAAGCTATGCAGTCCTCAATTAAAGCTAATTGAGCAGTGCGATCCCCAGCTGGTTCATACGGTTAATCCTTATTCTGCTGTCAATAATTATCCCGTATCCCCTCTCTGGCGTGGCTGACGATCCCCCCTGTTGCATCCCCACTCACCGGACAGATGTCCCCTCAAGGGGGTGTAGAGCTTGTCTGAATAAGCTTCAGTGAGCTGTCAGATGGTTACCTCTCCTCTTTACTTCAGTCTGGTGTGGGACGGCGTCTTCCCCGTGTGCTGTGTCTTATCTCATGGGATGGTGGTAGTATAAAAAATAAAGGAAATCCACATAGAGTAGTACGTTCAATACTTGATGATCAACTTTAATGCAAAGAGATCAAACCAAGTACACAAAAGGTTAAAAATGCTATAAAACCAAGCAAAAATAAACAAAATGAAATAAAATAAAAACCGTTCTTGTGCTAACGGTGGGTATAAGACAACGTCCAGTCCTCCGCCTCGTTGTACACTTGCCGGGTTTGATAGAATAGTCCAGCGGTATCCCGCAGCACGTGTGGCCGTTTGCGCTCCACGGCTCTGAAGTCCGTACCCGGAAGTGTCTACTGGCGGTGCGTACGTGTGACGTGACAGACGCTAAGGCACCTGACTAGTTTCGTCAATAGGACTTTTTCAAAGGCATTTCTTTTTTTATTAATAAAACATCTTGCAGTATCACGCTATGAGTTCCTTTTAATCTCTTTTCATACGCTGGAGTATTTTATTGGGCTGCCATCAGAGAGGAACACTGTTTATCGTGGTGGTTTATTGGATGAAAGTTTTAACTGTTCGTTAGTGGAGGTTGGATATCGTTTATGCTGATCTTTGATTGATCTCTGGTAAGAGTCCGTGTGATCCGTTGGTGGAGGTCTCCTGTCTGCTATTCATCACAGCATCTGTGGATTCCCCTTTTTTTGACACTTTCAGGATATTTATTTTTATTTATTTTATTTATTTTTCACCAATTATTTGGGACTGTGTTTTAAAATCTTTTTTGTTCATTTTGGCTTTGGTTCATTCCTTTTTTCAAATTTCTCACATTATGGACTATTTTTATGTTGGAGCTGGTATGAGAACATCAGTTCATGCCCTATAGATGTGCACTGTTCATTCACTGTGTTCACTTTATATTTGTATTCACTTCAATCATTTAGCGCGACTCCTCCTTTTTTATGTTTAATTGATGTTGTATGACATTTTGAGACGCAGCTGTTACACTTATATTCACTCTGGTATGCGCTATATTTTTTTCTGTTTACTCCCTCCTATGTACTTGTATAAAGCTGGCAATACACTATGCAATCTAATTGTACACTCTCTGTATAATTTATTTTAGATTTACCAAAACTATGGAATAAGAGGACCCACCTATCTATCCATTCACTATGTATCCAATCAGACAGGCCCATGCACTACATAGTTGATGGTGGAGATAAAAGAAAATGATACAATCAGATTGCATAGTGTATGGCCAGCTTTATACACGTACATAGGAGGGATTAGATGGAGACACTCAGCTGTCGGGCCCCGTTCACATCTCTGCATAGCAGGAACTCACATTCCTTCATTAATTATTTTCTTTGTCATTTTGTACCATTTTCGCTCATCACGCATAGGGCAGCTTAATCACTTGAATGGGCTGCCCTACTTGTAAAATTTGGCCCAAAGAAGCTCTAGAACTTTCTTTACAGCCAGACATGGTGCGGTTTTTCCCATGCTTTTTTGTGTGTTTTCAGCGCGTTTATGAAAAGCAAGGTAAAATGCGCATTTTCTGTGCGTTTGGAAACCCACAGATGTGTTCTTGTGTAAACAAACCAATTTCACTTTTAGGCCCTATTCACACTTAGCATAGTGGGAGCGCACGTTTTTTGGCATCTTTTCCCAGTGATACACATAAGACAGCCCGTTGATTTCAATGTGGCAAAGTAGCTCATGGGATATTCTGGCGTGTTGCGGGTTGCACATTTGTTATTGTGCGTTTTGCTGCATTTTTTTTGTGGCAAAATGTGTGTTTGCTCCAGTGTTTGGGGTGCCATTAACAATTAATGGCACTGAAAGCGCGATTAATTCATTTTAGGTGTATAAAGGTGGCCATACACTATACAATCGGATTGTACAATTTCCTTCTGATTTGCCAAAACTATGGAATATCTATCTATCCATTCACTCTGTATCCAATCAGGCAGGCCCTTGCACTACATCAGAGGTGTCCAGCCTGCGGGCTGCATGTGGCCCGGGCCCATCTGCAGGGAAGATGGGGATGCCGTGCAATCACAGCAGCTGTGGCAGCTTACACTGACAAGCAAACGAATACACGAAGAGATGCCGTGCAAACATAGTTGATGGGTGCAGGGTATGTGCTAAAGAGGTCAGCTGGTAAACTGCTTCCTGTGTCTTACTGGTTTCTTAATCCCAAATCGACTTACCAGGAAGTCATGAAGCTTTCTATGGAACACAGCAAGGGCTAAGGTAAGGCATTGTTCTGAAAATCAAAGAAAGCTTTTATTTTTCTGCAACAGAGTTATATTAACCACTTCCCGCCCGGCCTATGGCCGATTTACGTCCGGGAAGTGGTTCTGAAATCCTGACAGGACGTCCTGGAGGATTTAATGCCGCGCGCGCCCGTCTGACACCCTGCATCTCCGATCTCGGTAAAGAGTCTCCGGCGGTAAAGAGTTACCACGTGATCAGCCTTGTCCAATCCCGGCTGATCACGATGTAAACAGGAAGAGCCGTTGATGGCTCTTCCTGACTCGCGTCTGACAGACGCGAGTAAAGGAGAGCCGATCGGCGGCTCTCCTGACAGGGGGGGTTCGCGCTGATTGTTTATCAGCACAGCCCCCCCCTCGGATCGCCACACTGGACCACCAGGGAAGCCCACCCTGGACCACCAGGGAAGCCCACCCTGGACCACCAGGGAAGCCCACCCTGGACCACCAGGTTGGGCCAAACAAAAAAAAAAAAAAAAAGCATGGAAAAAAGTCTTAAAAAAAAAAAAGCTTTTTAAAAAAAAAAAAAAAAGATGCCAATCAGTGCCCACAAATGGGCACTGACTGGCAACATGGGTAGCATACCAGCGCCGCCAATCGGTGCCACCTCATCTGTGCCCGTCAGTACTACCTCATCGATGTCCATCAGTGCCATCTCATCGGTGCCCATCAGTGCCGCCATATCAGTGCCCGTAATTGAAAGAGAAAACGTACTTATTTACAAAAAAATTAACAGAAAAAAATAAAAACGTAATTTTTTTTCAAAATTTTCAGTCTTTTTTTAGTTGTTGCGCAAAAAAAAAATATCGCAGAGGTGATCAAATACCACCAAAAGAAAGCTCTATTTGTGGGGGGAAAAAGGACGCCAATTTTGTTTGGGAGCCACGTCTCACGACCGCGCAATTGCCATTCAAAGTGCGACAGTGCTGAAAGCTGAAAATTGGCTTGGGCGGGAAGGTGCGTAAGTGCCTGGTATGGAAGTGGTTAATGGTATATTGGTACATAGGGGAGCTGGATTTTAGAAATAAAAAAAGTGAACTTGGCCTTTAAAAAACACTTTCCGACCACCCACAGTAAATATATGTCAAATTAACCAGTTCCCGACCCCCGCATGTACATATACGTCCACAATATGGCACGTACAGGCACATGGGCGTACAGGTACGTCCTCGCCTATTAGCGGGTGGGGGGTCCGATCGGGACCCCCCCCGCTACATGCGGAGGTCGGGTCCGCTCGGGGAGCGATCCGGGACCACGGTGCGGCTATTTGTTTATAGCCGCTCCGTCGCGATCGCTCCCTGGAGCTGAAGAACGGGGAGAGCCGTGTGTAAACACGGCTTCCCCGTGCTTCACTGTGTCGGCGCATCGATCGCGTCATTCCCTTTATAGGGAAGACACGATCGATGACGTCATTCCTACAGCCACACCCCCCTACAGTTGTAAACACACACTAGGTGCACCCTAACTCCTACAGCGCCCCCTGTGGTTAACTCCCAAACTGCAACTGTCATTTTCACAATAAAGAATGCAATTTAAATGCATTTTTTGCTGTGAAAATGACAATGGTCCCAAAAATGTGTAAAAATTGTCCGAAGTGTCCGCCATAATGTTGCAGTCACGAAAAAAATCGCTGATCGCCGCCATTAGTAGTAAAAAAAAAAAAAATTAATAAAAATGCAATAAAACTATCCCCTATTTTGTAAACGCTATAAATTTTGCGCAAACCAATCGATAAACGCTTATTGCGATTTTTTTTACTAAAAATAGGTAGAAGAATACGTATCGGCCTAAACTGAGGAAAAAAAATGTTTTTATATATGTTTTTGGGGGATATTTATTACAGCAAAAAGTAAAAAATATTGCATTTTTTTCAAAATTGTCGCTCTATTTTTGTTTATAGCGCAAAAAATAAAAACCGCAGAGGTGATCAAATACCACCAAAAGAAAGCTCTATTTGTGGGGAAAAAAGGACGCCAATTTTGTTTGGGAGCCACGTCGCACGACCGCGCAATTGTCTGTTAAAGCGACACAGTCCCGAACTGTAAAAACCCCTTGGGTCTTTATGCAGCAATATGGTCCGGGGCTTAAGTGGTTAAAGTGGTCCCGCATTTATTTTTTTGGGCGTGGGATCACTTTAAGAGGCGGCGGGAGAAGTCCCCCCCCCCCCCCCCCCCGCCGCTTCCTGGTCATTTCAGGGAAGGGACAAGGACCCCTTCTCCACAACCCTGGCATTTGTGGGGGTCTGCGTACAGGGGCTTATCACAATCGGGGGGGAAATAAAATCATCTTTTCTATTCTGAACTGCGAATGATAAAATGGCTGCTAGAAACAAGGCTTCAGTTCCTGTGCCAACCAATCACATCTCCCCGCTCAGTGATCAGGGCTCAGGATCTGGAATTCCCCCACACTGAGCTCCTCTTGTTTGTCAGACATCTCAGCATTTTACTTTCACTTTCTCCCATTCTATTCCTCAACTAGCCAACCTTTTCACACTGCCTCTGCCCAGCAACTGCTGATCACAAATGTATGAATTTTTCTATTGGATGGGAGGTAATTATCACCCAATTAGCAGCGTTTTGTGTACAATGTCTCCACCTCCAGCACAGAGTATCAATAGAAGTGGGTGAGGTGAGAAAACAGGTTGGGGTCTATGCACAGGAGGAGATGGAGTTCTGTGTGATCACACTCATTGCTATGGCTGTCATAGGAGTCCATTCCGGTGAGTACAGTGTGAGTATATGGGGGGCTTGTGGAGGGTCTGTGGTTGGCTATATAAAAAAAACACAAACTAAATGGATCCCTCCGTCTGCTGTCAGAATACACTGATCAGTGGCTGCATTTGTCGATCAATAATTGCCAACAACCCTATTCTACAGAAGGTGATTGTTAGATTGACTTCTATGGAGTAGGAACAGCCACATAATAATTGAAATTCAGCTGGTCATTTTCTATGGCCAGCTTTATAATGTCTATCTATGTATCTTATCTATTGGTGTCCCAACGGGGGCGGTTTACCCTGGGTGCCACACATTGGGGGGTGTCAGGCTGACACCCACGTGACGTCACTTGACGTTGTCGTCAGCATGTTGACGTGTGGTGCGCCGCCTGGTGTCAGATATAGGATCTGCCCCGGGTGTCAAATGCTCTAGGTACACCATTGCATCTATCATATTGGCAATACTCCACACAGTACTATTCATAAGAGAACTTTTTGAATGTGTGACAAATGTATACAGTGCCTTGAAAAAGTATTCACACCCCTTGACATTTTCCACTTTTTGTCATGTTACAACCAAAAATATAAATGTATTTTATGTGATGGACCAACACAAAGTGACACATAATTGTGAAGTGGAAGGAAAATGATAAATGGTTTTCAATTTTTTTTTTTACAAATATGTGAAAAGTGTGGGGTACATTTGTATTCAGCCCCCCTGAGTCAATACTTTGTAGAACCTCCTTTCACTGCAATTACAGCTGCAAGTCTTTTTGGGGATGTCTCTACCAGCTTTGCACATCTAGAGAGGGACATTTTTTCCCATTCTTCTGTGTAAAATATCTCAAGCTCTGTCAGATTTGATGGAGAGCTTCTGTGAACAGCAATTTTCACGTCTTGCCACAGATTATCATTTGGATTTAGGTCTGAACTGTGACTGGGTCATTCTAACACATGAATATGCTTTGATCAAAACCATTCCATTGCAGCTCTGGCTGTATGTTTAGGGTCGTTGTCCTGCTGGAAGGTGAACCTCCGCCCCAGTCTCAAGTCTTTTGCAGCCTCTAACAGGTTTTCTTCTAAGGCCTTGTACACACGGTCGGACCAAACCGATGAGACTGGTCCGTCGGTTCGTTTTCATCGGTTCACCTCTGAAGTGGCCTGATGTGTGTACACACCGTCAGTTCAAAATCCGATTGGGTCAGAACGCGGTGACGAAAAACACACGACGTGCTGAATAAAATGAAGTTCAATGCTTCCAAGCATGCGTCGACTTGATTCTGAGCATGCGCGGGTTTTGAACCAATGCTTTTCTGTACTAACCATCGGTTTGGTCCGATGGGGCAGCGGTCCATCGGTTCGGTTTTGAAGCATGTTTAGAAATTTTGGACCGAAGGAAACCAGACCGATAGCCTATACACACGGTCGGTTTGGTCCGATGAAAATGAACTTCGGTTCATTCTCAGCGGACCAACCCGACCGTGTGTACGGGGCCTAAGATTGCCCTGTATTTGACTCCATCCATCTTCCCACCAACTCTGACCAGCTTCCCTGTCCCTGCTGAAGAAAAGCATTCCCACAACATGATGCTGCCACCACCATGTTTCACGGTGGGGATGGTGTGCTCAGGGTGATTTGCCGTGTTCATTTTCCGCCACACATCGCATTTTGATTTTGGGACAAAAAGTAAAATTTTGGTTTCATCTGACCAGAGCACCTTCTTCCACATGTTTGCCGTGTCCCCCACATGGTTTCTCACAAACTGCAAACCAGACTTCTTAATGTCTTTCTTCTTGTAACTCTTCCATAAAGACCATATTTGTGGAGAGCACCACTTATAGTTGTCCTATGGACAGATTCTCTCACCTGAGCTGTGGATCTCTGCAGCTCCTCCAGAGTTACCATGGGCCTCTTGGCTGCTTCTCTTATTAATGCTCTCATTGCCCAGCCTGTCAGTTTAGGTGGACGGCCATGTCTTGGTAGGTTTGCAGTTGTGCCATACATGTTTCCATTTTAGATGATGGATTGAACAGTGCTCTGTGAGATGTTCAATGCTTGGGATATTTATATCCATCACTGCTTTAAACTTCTCAACTTTATCCCTGACCTGTCTGTTGTGATGCTGATTGTTCACTAAGGCTCTCTAACAAAACTCTGAGGGCTTCACAGAACAGCTGTGTATATATACTGATTAAATTACACACAGGTGGACTCTATTTACTAATTGGGTGACTTTTTAAGGCAATTGGCTCCACTAGATTTCAGTTGGGGGTATCAGAGTAAAGGGGACTGAATACAAATGTACCCCACACTTTTCAGATATTTATTTGTAAAAAAAATGTTGAAAATCATTTATAATTTTTCTTCCACTTCACAATTACGAGTATGTGCCACTTTGTGTTGGTCTATCACATAAAATACATTTTACGTTTTTGGTTGTAAGATGACACAATTTGGAAAATATCAAGGGGTATGAATACTTTTTCAAGGCACTGTCGGTAGGGGGAGGGAGCATTTTTAAAACTGGTTAGGCTTTATCTGTAATTCTGCTATAATGACAGTCACACTGTGCGGTGATATGTAAAGTCCATTCTGTATGTCTCTCTCTGTTCTGTTATATATAATGATCTGTATTTCTCTCACAGATGGGCACACTCTGCGGTATTTTTACACAGGGGTCTCGGATAAAGGATCAGATTTACCCGAGTTCTCAGCCGTTGGATATGTGGATGACCGTGAATTCATTAATTACAATAGCGAGTCTCATCTGGCTCGCCCTGTGACTCACTGGATGGAGAAGAATGAAGGCACTGAGTACTGGGACAGGCAGACACAGAACTTTAAAGGTGCTGAGCATGTATTCAGACACAATGTCGGGACAGCGATGAGCCGTTTCAACCAAACCGGAGGTGAGATGCGATAATGTATGGGGCTATATACTATAACTGCTGATCCTGCTGTACACTGCAGCTCCTCCCACTACAAGCCGACACCCACTGTGTGGTACATGCACAGGCTTGTATGGCATCTCTCTCCCCCCCAGCATCCTTGCATGCCCCCAACTGCCCAATTGCAGCGATGATACAGGATGACAGAGGTGAGCCATCAGGAGGGATGACTTAGAAGACACTCAGGCATGTATTTGGTGAGGCTGTGGTCCGGATAGGACTGTTACTCGGTGTGATATTTGGTGATGCCTGCTGTACAGACTTCTCCCATGTGATTGTCTTTGTTCCTATTGGGTCTTCCAGTCATGTGACCCGGTTTCCTTGGTAGAATAACAGTTTCCATCCTGGGGGGGTTGTACACAGCAGTCGGGGGGTGCAGGATGCTGTAATATTGATGCAACAAATGATGTCTCGCCACCATTATGTCTGTGGCCAGTGTAATCCCTCCTAAAACTGATAGGTCAGTTAAAGGCTCATTCAGGTGGACTGAGACCCATCCTGTGTGGTCAGCCTCTGTCTTCTGCATCCACCTTAGAGCTGGGTCGCCAGTGCCCAGGCTGTGCTGTGATTAGTCACAGTACACGCTGATCAGCAAGTGTCAGCCAATGGATGACTGCCGGCACCCGCTGATCGCTAAGGAGGAAGACCGGACAGAGCTCTGTGTATGTAAACAATGCAAAGCAGGGAATAAAATCCAGCACATACCTTAGTAAAAGCACCTCACAGTACACATACATTGGTTAGGCACACATTTAACCCTTTGACCACCTTATGTGTTTAACCCTTTCCCAGCCAGTGTCATTAGTACGGTGATAGTGCATTTTTTTAGCACTGACCACTATTAGTGTCACTGGTTCCCACAAAGTGTCAAATTGTCCACTGCAAAATTGCAGTCCCACTATAAGGCTGGGTTCACACTTGGGCGATCACAGACATCGCATTGATTTGCTCCGCATTGCTGTGCAGATCACATGCAATTTTTGTGCGATGCAAATTCAGCCATACAAACTGTCTGAAATCGCATTCGCACCAAAATGGTGCAGGACCCTTTTTTTGGTCTGCACTGAAATTGGATCACATGGGTGTTCACACCTACGCGATCCGATTCCTGCACCATTTTCGCACTGCGATCAGAGCTGGGGTGTCATTAACTTTACACCTGCAGCGGTTCGCAGATGTCAGTGTGAACCGCTGGTGATTCAGGTGCGATGCGGGAACCAGCACAGGAATTGCGCTGGTTCCTGCATCGCACAAGTGTGAATCGAGCCTAAGACGCTCTAGCAGTAAATCTGCTATAGGGCGGTCGCCAGGCTGTTAAAGTGAATAAACAATATGTAAACATCGACAATATCCATAACAAGTTATCTGCCTGGCCAATTATTAGGCCCCATGCACACAGGAGGCAGTTGGACACTTTTTTCAACTGCCCCTGAACTCATTCAATGTTATCCTATGTGACCATGTACACTGTCTGGTTTATTGCCGTTTTATATGCAGTTGCGTTTAACCTTGTTTCCACGTTTTAGACGCTAAACGCGGTACCGGCGTTTTTTCACGTTTATAAGCGTTTTTAAAGGTGACCTCCCTATTATTTATTTATTTTTTTTTTTTTACATTAGAAATCTCCAAAAATTAGGGCAAATGATGAAAAACCATTAAAAAAAATATAAAAAAAACTCCAATTGCTTGCATTGCCTTGTTGACAATCCACAACTTGTGGCAGGTGAAGTGGCAAGTGGACAATCCACAACTTGTGGCAGGTGAAGTGGCAAGTGGACAATCCACAACTTGTGGTAGGTGACACGCTAAATACAATTGGCTGAAATGGTTAAATAATACTGTTGTTGGAGCTTAGGGAGGGTTTTGTGATGTTTCCTAACTAAACGCTTTGAGACGCAATTTCAGCACAGTTTGCACCAGCGTCCCGTGTACATGGGGCCTTAACTACTTGCCGACCGCCCACCGTCGTTATACGTCATCACTTTAGAGATGAATATCTCGGTAACGGTAGCAGCTGCTGCCACAATCGAGATATTCATCTCTTCTGTGGGCGGCCGTGTTAACGATAATGGCGGTCTCCGCGGCGAATCCGCCGCGAGATCGCCGTTATCGGTGGCGGGAGAGGGCCCCCCCCCCTCCCGCCGCTGTTCCGCGCCCTCCGCCGCTTACCGGAGCCGTCGGTAGCGGCGGAGGAGATCGCGACCATCCGGATGGTGAGCGGGGACGAGACTGAAGGAAAAATCTCCTTCGCCCGTCCCCATAGCTCCGCTGGGCGGAAGTGACGTCAAAACGTCAGTCCCGCCCAGCGTCTTAAAGAAACATTTTTTTTTTTGTCATTTGAAAAAATGACATTTCCAAATTTTTTTTTTTTTTTTTGCATTTAAGCCTAAATATGAGATCTGAGGTCTTTTTGACCCCAGATCTCATATTTAAGAGGACCTGTCATGCCTTTTTCTATTACAAGGGATGTTTACATTCCTTGTAATAGGAATAAAAGTGATAATTTTTTTTTTTTTTTTTTTTTTTTCAGTGTTAAAAATTGTAAAATAAATAAAAATAAATGCGAAAAGCAAAAAAAAAATTTTTTAAAGCGCCCCGTCCCGACGAGCTCGCGCGTAGAAGCGAACGTATACGTGAGTAGCGCCGACATATGAAAACGGTATTCAAACCACACAAGTGAGGTATCGCCGCGATCGTTAGAGCGAGAGCATTAATTTTAGCCCTAGGCCTACTCTGTAACTCAAAAAATGCAACCTGTAGAATTTTTTAAACGTCGCCTATCAAGATTTTTAAGGGTAAAAGTTTGACGCCATGCCACGAGCGGGCGAAATTTTTAAGCGTGACATGTTGGGTATCATTTTACTCGGCGTAACATTATCTTTCACAATATATAAAAATATTGGGCCAAATTTATTGTTGTCTTATTTTTTCATTTAAAAAAGTGAATTTTTTCAAAAAAAAGTGCGCTTGTAAGACCGCTGCGCAAATACGGTGTGACAAAAAGTATTGCAATGACTTCCATTTTATTCTCTAGGGTGTTAGAAAAAAAAAATATATAATGTTTGGGGGTTTTAAGTAATTTTCTAGCAAAAAAAAATGGTTTTGTCTCGTAAACACCGACTCTGAAAAACAGGCCCGGGGCTAAAGTGGTTAATGTCAAAAACCACATTAAAACATGAGCAGGACTGATCTGAGACATCCTGCATAGCTCACAACTGTCCCTGATTTAGAGAAATGTCCCTCTGTCCCTCTTTCCACCTCTTTTGTCCCTCCTTTTTGCCCTGATCCATATAGTTGTTAATTAAAATGCACTTTTTATCTTTCAAAAAGTGTTTCCCATTACTTAGGCCTCTTTCACACAGGGCGGATCAGTAATGATCCGCCCCGCGCACCTCCGCTTGCTCAGCGGGGATCGCTCCGTTGATCCCCCGCTGAGCCGGCGGATGACAGGGCGGTCCCCGCACACTGTGCAGGGACCACCCTGACTTTTCTCCGCTCCCCCTATGGGGGGATCGGATGAACACGGACTGTATGTCCGTGTTTACCCGATCCGATCCGCCAGACGGATGGAAAAAGTAGGTTTTTCGTCCGTCACACTTTGGCGGGTCGGATGTCAGCGGGCATGTCACCGATGACATCCGTGGCTCCATAGAGCCCGTACAGGACCTTAAAAAACCTGACAGACGAACCTGTACGGGCGCTCAGTGTGAAAGAGCCCTAAGTCTTTCATCCAGTTTCTAAATTGCTGCATTTGTACATTTCAAAAGCCAATATAAAGAAATAGTGGTAAAAAAAGGCACTTGTGGGTTTAAACGGGTTTTAAACCTCCATGTTTTTTCACCTTACTGCATCCTATGCATTAAGGTGAAAAAACACCTTGCAGTGTCCGGCCCCTCAGGCCCCCAGATTTACTTACCGAAGTCCCGAATTTCTGTGGGCGCAATCCCGTTGTCGCTCTCTCCACGGGTTCTCGACTCTTCATTGTATAGATTGATAGCAGCGCAGCCATTGGCTCCCGCTGCTGTCAATCAAATCCAATGACGCAAAGTCCTGCATTCGGCAGCTATGGACGCTGAATCCGGGAGTGCGCCCACAAGGTAACCCTCTTGGGAGAGCGCTTCCCAGAAGGGGTTATCTGATGCGGGGAGGAGCCGAGAGAGATACAGAGGGACCTCAGAAAACTGCATTTGGGGCCACTATGTGCAAAATGAGCTGCACAGTGGAGGTAAGTATAACAAGTTTGTTATTTAAAAAAACTTCAACTCACTTTAACCATTAAAGTGGAGTTCCACTCAGTTTTGTTTTTTTTTCCCCCCAAAAAATAAAAGAAATTGGGAAAAATATATATTTTTAATACTCACCAGAAAGGGCGGTTGCTATGTGGAACTAGCTCTTCTGCCTCTTCCTCCAACGCGGTGGATCTTCTTCCTCGTCCTCCGTCGCGGTGTCTTCTGTGTGTATCCTAGGAGGCAGCCGCCCATCCACAAAGCGTCGCGCATGCGCAGTAGGAAACGGGCGCTTCACTACCTGTTTCCCTTAGTGAGGATGGAGGCGCCAGGACCGAGCGATCGCCGTCGGGGGGCCGACATCGCGGGCGCCTAGGACAGGTAAGTGTCCTTATTAAAAGTCAGCAGCTACAGTGTTAGTAGCTGCTGACTTTAAAAAAAAAAAAAAATACAATCGCAGGTAGAGTCACGCTTTAATTGTGTTTTGTTGCATAATTCTCCTTTTACGGGGTGTGGTGGGGTGTCCCTCGCTCCCATCTCAAAAAGTTGGGAGGTACATTGGAAAAACATGTTCAGTACCCCAGGATGTGTCAGTGGCTAACATTGGTGAGACCACTAAACATGGTATATGAATATTGGGTGTGACTTAACCCTTTCACTGCCAGGCCTTGCACTCAACTTTTACCCTCAGGTAGTCAGACCATTTCTGCAATTTTCACTTTTTTATAATTTTAAGTTTCAGCATTCATAGCTTTTACCCCCCTCCCCCCACCACCATGTATTTCTGGAAGCATAGGACTGATAGAATAAAACAACAGTGCTACTGATTCTTAGGCCCCATGATAGTTACACAAATGTTTATAGAAATCATTATTAGTGCACACAAACAAAACTTGCAAAATTCCTACTAAATCTATAACATAAAAATTGTGTTGCGTTAATAAATATTTTAACCACTTGCTTACAGGGCACTTTCACCCCCTTACTGACAAGGCCAATGTTCGACTTTTAGCATTGTCACACTTTGAATGACAATTGCGCGGTCATGCTACACTGTACCCAAATGCAACTTTTAGCATCTTTTTTCACACAGATAGAGATTTCTTTTGGTGATATTTAATCACCACTGGGTTTATATTCATATTTCAAATATATTTCATATTTTTGTTTTAAAATTTTGCAACAGGTAATTTTTCTTCACTGATAGGCGGCACTGGTGGGCAGTAAGGGGACCGATGTCCCTCCTAGCAGAAGCTGGTTACCAGCTTTCTTCTTTTCTTCAAGCTGTGTGCGTGAAGAGGGGAAAAAAAAAGCTGGTAACCGGCTTCTGTTGGCTTCAGTGATCAGCTGTAATTGGCTGACAGTTGATCACATGGTAAAGGGACCGCTGTGACCCATGCATTGTGGTAATATCCAATCTTACAGTGGTTCTAAATCTGAAGTTTTTTTAACCTTAAAGGGGTTGTAAAGGTACAATTTTTTTTTCCTAAAATGGCTTCCTTTACCTTAGTGCAGTCCTCCTTCACTTACTTCATCCTTCCATTTTGCTTTTAAATGTCCTTATTTCTTCTGAGAAATCCTCACTACAGGGGAGTCAGATTGCTCTCTACTTTGCAGATAGAGAAAGGAGCTGTGTGTTAGTGGGCATCCTGACTCTCCTGTAGTCCAAGGGAGGGGGCGAGCACGACACTCCACAACAGGGAGAAAGCCTTGCATTAAAGTGGAGGTTCACCCTCAAAAAAAATTCTGACATCACATGGAGTCGAGCCATCCTACCGACAGAATGCCGGTGTTTTTTTTTTTTTTCTCAGCACATACCTCGTTATCACGATTTTCACCCCCCGGCAATCCCGCGGGACTGGGCGTTCCCAAGCACTGCCTGTGATTGACAGGCTTCCGAACGGCGCATATTGCGCGTCACAGGTTGCCGAAAAAACCTGAACGTCGGTGCGGCTCTATACGGCGCCTGCGCACCGACGTTCGGGTTCTGTCGACAACCTGTGACGCGCAGTATGCGCCATTCGGAAGCCTGTCAATCACAGGCAGTGCTTGGGAACGCCCAGTCCTGCGGGATTGCCGGGGGTTGAAAATCGTGATAACGAGGTATGTGCTGAGAATAAAAAAAAAAAAACACCGGCATTCTGTCGGTAGGATGGCTCGACTCCATGTGATGTCAGAAATTTTTTTGAGGGTGAACCTCCACTTTAAGGCTCATACACACGGTCAGACATCCAACAAAATGTCCCTTGGATTTTTGTCCTAATTGATTTGTCTGGTCACACCCATAGCATACACACAGTCAGACTTTTCTAAAAGTTTCCTAACATCACATGTTTTTTTTTTTTTTTTGCTCTTTTCTGCTCTTTACCGCCACCCTTTGGTTAACTTCTGCTATTGTTTGTTGCTTTTAACATTGGTTCTGAGCATTCGTATTTGCACTTTGTCCAAAAGTTGGTTGGATTGCTGTACACATAGTTACATAGTTACATAGTTAGTCAGGTTGAAAAAAGACACAAGTCCATCCAGTTCAACCACAAAAAAATAAACAAACAAAATAAAAAACACAATACAATCCCATACACCCAACTCCATACCCACAGTTGATCCAGAGGAAGGCAAAAAACCCCAGCAGAGCATGATCCAATTTGCTACAGCAGGGGAAAAAATTCCTTCCTGATCCCCCGAGAGGCAATCGGATTTACCCTGGATCAACTTTACCTACAAATCTTAGTACTCAGTTATATTCTGTACATTTAGGAAAGAATCCAGGCCTTTCTTAAAGCAATCTACTGAGCTGGCCAGAACCACCTCTGGAGGGAGTCTGTTCCACATTTTCACAGCTCTTACTGTGAAAAAACCTTTCCGTATTTGGAGGTGAAATCTCTTTTCCTCTAGACGTAAAGAGTGCCCCCTTGTCCTCAGTGTTGACCGTAAAGTGAATAACTCAACACCAAGTACACTGTATGGACCTCTTATATATTTGTACATTTTGATCATATCCCCCCTAATTCTCCTCTTCTCAAGAGTGAATAGATTTAGTTCAGTCAGAAAAGGCACCATCGGACTTTTGTTGCCGAAAAGTTGGTCCGTTTGCAGACCCAACTTTTTGTCGGATGAAACCGTAAAAAGTTGGTCCGATGGAGCGTACACACGGTCGGACAAATTCGAAAACTTGCAGATTTCGAAGTTGGTTAGCCAAAAGTCCGACCGTGTGTATGAGGCTTTACTGTGTGGAGTTACAGACAGAAGAACAGGAAGTGAGGATTTCTCAGAAAAAATAAGGACATTTAAAAGCAACATGGAAGGATGAGGTAAGTGAAGGAGGACTGCACTAAGGGAAAGGAAGCTATTTATTAAAAAAAAAAAAGTACCTTTACAACGCCTTTAACACATTAAAAAAAAGGACTGCCAGTGCGTTCAAGAGCAGCAGAGTTTGAAGCTACTAACGGCTTCTAAAAGCTGTTAAACATTAGTGCGTGAGCATGAATTATTTTCAATGACCAAAATAAATTATTTATTCTGGCCAATGAAATTAATTAACTTCCAAGAGCTTGACGCCTGTAAAATCTTAGACACTTTTACAAGGGTCAGGAATTTTTTCTGCAAAAACGCTGCAGGCTTCTAGTAGAGATAAATGCACGTTGCTGTGTGCATGAGGCCTAAGTATAACATGTTTGTTATTAAAAAAATATATATAAAAAGTGCTATGGGTCTGCTGCTTACTAAGGAACAGATATTAGGGCCAGTTCACACCACATGCAGTTCCATGCATTTTTTCTGCATTCAAAACGCATGAATAGTAGGTTATATGGTTTCCAGTGGCATAGTTCACCCCAGTGTGGTCAGTTCCAAGGCGTTCCAGAAAAAAATGTAAAACATGCTGCTTTTTTCCTGTACTGGAACACAGTAAAACGCATCAAAATGTACTGGAACACATCAAAAACTCCAGTACAGTGACGAAATCTGGAGTGCATTTTTGTGTTGTGGACCAGCCCTTAGAGAGATTTTCCCTCACTTCTTTTCCTGGTGAGTTTCACTAGACAGGAAGTGGGAGTAACTCTAAAAGCAATACAGAAATAAATGATTTCTTTAGTAAAGTGAAAAACAAAAACCCGTTGGATTTTTATTTCTGTGTCCCTGTTGCAGATTATCTTTTGCTTCCGGTTCGCTTCCACGTGTGTGTGTGTGTAATATATGAAAAGTTCAAGAGTTGCTGCATTTAAAATGGTTTTAAATATTCTTGTAAAGGTTACATACCAAAAAAGTATACAAAATATTCAGACATTGATGTCCGTTTCGGACTTACATGCTAACGCCCTTCTTCAGATCAAATCAGAACATATCTAACAATTTCATGAAAGTCATGTGATTTTAAACACTTCACAAACTACATCACATATGGAATCAATTACATGGTTAATTGCTTACTAATCCAATCAAATTCACACATGGTTATTTCAAGTTTTTCACACCATGGATACAAAAAAGGGTTAATTCAGCTGGTCACAGTCTCAAAATTCCCCAGGAGCCATCCCAGTGTCAATCTGAAAAATATATATTATGTAAAAAACTGTTTTTTTTTAAAGAATATACTGTATATTGAAAAAATATAAATGCAGACCCATATGCATCGATCAAAAATTATGAATCATAAAAATAAACATAAATCCAAATCTGTATTTAATCTATTGGGAGTGATAGTATTAAGAAAATGTATCCAATGTACCTCACATCTCCTCAAGGTAAGTTCACGATCACCACCTCTCCTATTTCTTTCAATGCCTTCTAATACCATATATTTTAATTGTGAGACAGCATGTCCTTTCTCTACAAAATGACGGGCAAGTGGTAGTTGTGTTACTTTATCGCTGATTGAATACTTATGTCGGGCTATTCGATCCTTTACCTTTTGGCCCCTTTCACATTGAGGAGTTTTTCAGGCGGTAAAGCGCTAAAAATAGCGCTGCTATCCCGCCTGAAAAACTCCTGCACTGCAGACTCAATGTGAAAGCCCGAGGGCTTTCACACTGAGGCGATGCGCTGGCGGGAGACAAAAAAATCTCCTGTCAGCAGCATCTTTGGAGCGGTGAGAGGAGCGGCATGTATACCGCTCCTTCACCGCTCCTTCCCATTGAAAACAATGGGAACCGCGGCAATACCGCCCGCAATGCGCCTCTATAGAGGCGCATTGCGGGCGGTATTAACCCTTTATCGGCCGCTAGCGGGGGTTAATACCGCACCGCTAGCGGCCGAATCCCACGGCAATCCCGGCGGTATAGCGCCGCTCTTTTTAGCGGCGTTATACCGCCACCGCGGCTCCTGCCTCAATGTGAAAGGGGCCTAAGGGTGGCTTCTCCAATATATAATAACCCACATGGACATTTGATGGCATATACCACATACGATGATTGGCAGGTGTAGTGTCCCTTAACCACTTAACCCCCGGACCATATTGCTGGTCAAAGACCAGGCCACTTTTTGCGATTCGGCACTGCGTCGCTTTAACTGAAAATTGCGTGGTCGTGCGACATAGCTCCCAAACAAAATTGGCGTCCTATTTTTTCCACAAATGGAGCTTTCTTTTGGTGGTATTTGATCACCTCTGCGGTTTTTAGTTTTTGTGCTATAAACAAAAATAGAGCGACAATTTTGGAAAAAAATAATATTTTTTTACTTTTTGCTATAATAAATATCCCCCAAAAATATATAAAAAAACAATTTTTTTCCTCAGTTTAGGCCGATACGTATTCGTCTACATATTTTTCGTAAAACAAAAATCACAATAAGCCTTTATTGATTGGTTTACGCAAAAGTTATAGCGTTTACAAAATAGGGGATAGTTTTATGGCATTTTTCTTAATATTTTTTTTTTTTACTAGTAATGGCGGCAATCATCGATTTTTATCGGTACTGCGACATTATGGCGGACACTTTTGACACATTTTTGGGGCCATTGGCATTTTTATAGCGATCAGTGCTATAAAAAATGCATTGATTACTATAAAAATGCCACTGGCAGTGAAGGGGTTAACACTAGGGTGCGAGGAAGGGGTTAATCATGTTCCCTGTTCCCTATTGGCTGCTCGGCGAGATGACGTATAGCTACGTGATCTCGCGCAGCAGAGCCGACCTGCCGCCGTATAACTGGCGGCTGGTCGGCAAGCAGTTAATGGGAATATTAAAACCTTTGTGGGGATGTGAAATATATTTACCTTTAATCATAGAGTTGCATGTTTTTCGGTCCCAGAAATGTCAATTTGGGAACAGGCAGGGAAAATTTATCTGATTTCACCAATTGATCCCTGAGTGTTCTTCCTTTCCTATATGAAGGCATGGGTAAACTCCAAAATTCATCAATGGTAGTATAACTAGTCTTAAAGCGGGAGTTCACCCAATTCCTTTTTTTTTCTCTTTTTGTCTAGGGGAATCGGCTATTTGTTTTAAAATATGAGCAGTACTTACCCGTTTTCGAGATGCATCTTCTCCGTCGCTTCCGGGTATGGGTCTTCGGGACTGGGCGTTCCTTCTTGATTGACAGTCTTCCGAGAGGCTTCCGACGGTCGCATCCATCGCGTCACTCGTAGCCGAAAGAAGTCGAACGTCGGTGCGGCTCTATACTGCGCCTGCGCACCGACGTTCGGCTTCTTTCGGAAAATCGTGACGCGATGGATGCGACCGTCGGAAGCCTCTCGGAAGACTGTCAATCAAGAAGGAACGCCCAGTCCCGCAGCCCATACCCGGAAGCGGCGGAGAAGATGCATCTCGTAAACGGGTAAGTACGGATCATATTTTAAAACAAATAGCCGATTCCCCTAGACACAACGAGCAGGAATCTAAGGGGAAAATGTGTAAGCTATGGGTGAACCTCCGCTTTAAGTAGACATGTGCATTCGTTTTCGTCCGAATTTCAGGTATTTTCGTTTTAACAAACGATAACGAAAGCACAGAAAACGAAAACCGAAAGATCCGACATAAACAAATGCTTTATTTTCATTTTTTTGCTGTCGAATGTGCCTAACCTTAACTCTATTGGTCCAATATTATTCTACATAAAGAGAAAAGAGTCGACATAGAGAGACATGAAGATTCGACATGAGTCAAAAAAAATTATTTTTTTATTTTTTTAAAGATTCTATCGAATCTTTATTTTTTTATTTTTTTTAGAACATTCGACAGACACCATAAGCCTTCAATGACAGATTCGACCTTAATTTGGATTTTCGGACGAATGCATTTTTTTTACAAAAAACAAAATAAATAAAAACGAATTTAGGGAGTAACTAAATAAATGTATAAAATATTTCAGTGTGCACATGTCTAGGCTTAAGTGTATTCCAATGTTTTTTTAATAATATTACAATTTTTATATGAAAAAATGATACTGTGAGACAAAAGGAATTCTTTTTAATGATCTTTATGCCGCGTACACACTATCACCTTATGTGATGAAAAAAAACGACGTTTTTAAAAACGTCAATTTAAATGAACGTGTGTGGGGGAAAACGTTGTTTTATGTCTTGTGAAAAACGCCGAAAAAAAATTGAAGCACGCTTCAATTTTTTGTGTCGTTTTTCAAAACGTCGTTTTTTGTTTCACAAAAAATCACTGTGTGTCGCAAAAAACACATTTAAAACAACGTTTTTAAACCCGCGCATGCCCAGAAGCTAGTTATGAAGCAAGCTTCAATGGAAAAAAGTGCTGAACGTAACCGCGCTTTGCTAGAGCATTGTGAAAAAACGATGGTGTGTAGGCAACGTCGTGTTTGAAAATTGAAGTGATGGTGTGTACGCGGCATTAGTGTTTAGATTTAATCGTTCTTTTTTGATTAGTGCTTCAGGATATCCTCTCTGGTTACGTTTTTATTTCTCCATTTCATTTATTCTCTGTTGACAACATTGTGGGTCATAAACTATTCTCTGAACGAGCATCAGCTGACTTTTAGGCTCCATGCACACTGAAGCTGATAAAAGCTATAAAAAAATGCCAGTAGCTTTGCAGGGAGCCTTTCAACGTTTTTTAGCGTTTTTTTGCCATAGCTTTAATCAGCGTTTTTGAGTGTAGCTTTTTTTTTTATGGATAAAAAAACGCTGGTACCATTGTTTTTGAGGGTTTTTAAGCGTTTTTGGCTGTTTTTCGGCGTTTAGCAATTTTTTCCCGCCGAAAAACGGCACTTTGAATGCAAATTTCGGGCGTTCAGAAAAAAGCTAATACACTCCAAAGCTCATTGAGGCTCCATGCACACTAGGAGCGTTTAGTTTATAGGCGTTTTTTGCACTACACTCCCCTCTGCAAAAGTTTTTACTCCCACAACACACCTAAAAAAAAATTGCCACTTGAAGTTCAGAAGAGATAAGAGGAGTTTAGGAGAGACTGACGTTTTTACAGCTCCTCAACTCCTCCAGGAAACGCGATAGAGAAGGTTTTTTTTTCCTGCCTCTGAACGTCCCTGAGAGAAAACACCTGTAGCAGTCAATAATGTGCAAAGATACATAGAGAACAATAGAAGTGCTTCTAGAGGGAGGAGAAAAAAACGTCAAACGCCTGTAGAATCAAAGTTTTTTTAAGTCCAGTGTGCATGGAGCCTAACACTAAAAAAACGTCTAGGTGTACATGGGCACATAGGCTAACATAGAGTTCAGTTTATGGGCTTTTAAAAAAAAATCCAAAACGCCAATAAACTGCAGTTTATCAGCTTCAGTGTGCATGGAGCCTTAGGAATCAAATTAAAAACGCACCATGGGTGAAAGCTATCAAAGTGTAACAATTGATTGTGATTAGTGGTTTTTACATATAGATCACTCATGATTTTCATATTATTAATACATAGAGTGGTATCTAGGAAAGCAATTTCAGTTTTATTAAATTTTAAACCGGGAATAAGGTAATTGAGAAAACAATCGAAAAGTAGTAAGGATTCAATGTCGCCACCCCACACTGCGAAAATATCGTCCACAAATCTATACCATCCCTGGCAGTGTTCAAAAAATAGGTTATTGACATAAATCAATGATCATGAATGCATTTGCATATGGGGGTGCGACATTAGAACCCATCGATGCCCATATATATATTTATAGTCGGCAGAATGGCATGGCTGCGCAAAGTAACGTACCTGTCACGAGCTCCATGACCGCGGGACCCGCAGACTCAATGGCCGCCGGGTTCCCATGATCATGTCACGGAGCTGCCATTACTAATAGAAAAAAAATTATATATATATAATAAAAATGCCATAAAACTGTCCCCTATTTTGTAGACGCTATAACTTTTGCACAAACCAATCAATATACGCTTGCGATTTACCAAAAATATGTAGAAGAATACGTGTCGGCCTAAACTGAAGAATTTTTTTTTTTTTTATATATTTTTTGGGGATATTTATTACAGCAAAAAGTACAAAATATTGCTTTTTTTTTCAAAATTGTCGCTCTATTTTTGTTTATAGCGCAAAAAATAAAAACCGCAGAGGTGATCAAATACCACCAAAATAAAGCTCTATTTGTGGGCAATAAAAAGGATGTCAATTTTGTTCAGGCGCAACATCGCATGACCGCTGTATGTTTTTCTGCATGCACGTTTTTGATGCGTTCCAGTGCATTTTTTTCTTTACCTTGAATTATTTTAGGTGCGTTCTGGTGCATTTTTGATGCGTTTTACCACTTTACTGCACAGTTCACTGCAGATTAAATGCAGCATGTTCTACTTTTTTTTACTGGAACTGACCACACTGGTGTGAACTATGCCATTAACAAAACCATATAACTTTCCATGTGTTTTTGATGCAGAAAACGCACTGGACTGCATGTGGTGTGAATTGGCCCTAAAGCGCAATCCTCCGCTATATTTCTGTTATGTGTTCCCAATCACACAGCTGAAATAAAATAAAAAATGATGATGCTTACTTTTTAGGCCCCTTTCACTTCTCGCGGGGCGCTGACCGAGTGATACAGTTACATAGTTAGTCAGGTTGAAAAAAGACACAAGTCCATCCAGTTCAACCACAAAAAATAAATAAACAAACAAAATAAAAAACACAATACAATCCTATACACCCAACTCCATACCCACAGTTGATCCAGAGGAAGGCAAAAACCCCCAGCAGAGCATGATCCAATTTGCTACAGCAGGGGAAAAGATTCCTTCCTGATCCCCCGAAAGGCAATCGGATTTACCCCGGATCAACTTTACCTATAAATGTCAGTACCCAGTTATATTCTGTATATTTAGGAAAGAATCCAGACCTTTCTTAAAGCAATCTACTGAGCTGGCCAGAACCACCTCTGGAGGGAGTCTGTTCCACATTTTCACAGCTCTTACTGTGAAAAAACCTTTCCGTATTTGGAGGTGAAATCTCTTTTCCTCTAGACGTAAAGAGTGCCCCCTTGTCCTCAGTGTTGACCGTAAAGTGAATAACTCAACACCAAGTTCACTATATGGACCCCTTATATATTTGTACATGTTGATCATATCCCCCCTTATTCTCCTCTTCTCAAGAGTGAATAGATTTAGTTCCTCTAATCTTTCCTCATAGCTGAGCTCCTCCATGCCTCTTATCAGTTTGGTGAGCGGCTATAGCCGCCGGCTGTATCACGGGAGCGCGCCCGCAAAAAACTTTCCACCATGCGAGGGAGCTCGCATGAAGGTGGAAAGTTCTTGCGGGGGGGAGCCGAGACAGCCGCCGAGGGACCCCAGAAGACCAGGTTCGGGGCCACTCTGTGCAAAACGAGCTACACAGTGCAGGTAAGTAGAACATGTTTGTTATTTAAAAAAAAAAAATCTCTTTAGTGATCCTTTAACCACTTAGGCTCCGTTCCTACGGAGTCCGCCTGCTCCCGCCAGCTCAGCGGGAGATCAGTCCGCAGATCTCCGCTGAGCCGACGAATGACAAGCTCCTCTCTGCTCACTGAGTGGGGAGGGGCTTGTCGGGCACCGCTGTTTCCTATGGAGCGATCTGATGAAAACGGACAGCATGTCCGTTTTCATGAGATCTTACCCGATCCGATCCGCATGGACGGATGGGGACGTGCCCCCCATACGTCTGTTTTTAGCGGATCGGATAGGGTCGGATGTCAGCGGACATGTCTCCGCTGACATCCGACACTCCATAGGGATGCATGGAGCGGCCGTTCAGGTCCGCCGTCAAAACTGACAGGCGGACCCGAATGGTCTGTCGTGTGAATGAGGCCTTAAGCCCTGGACCATTTTGTTGCTAAAGGACCAGGCCCCTTTTTGAGATTCGGCACTGCGTTGCTTTAGCTCAGTTTAGGCCGATACGTATTCTACATATTTTTGTTAAAAAAACATCACAATATGGTTTATTGATTGGCTTGCGCAAAAGTTATAGCTTCTATAAAATAGGGGATAGTTTTATGGCATTTTTATTAATATATATATATATATATATATATATATATATATATATATATATATATATATATATTTTACTAGTAATGGCGGCGATCAGCGATTTTTTGACACTATTTTGGGACCATTGTCATTTTTACAGCAATCAGTGCTATAAAAAAATGCACTGATTGTGAAAATGACACTGGCAGTGAAGGGGTTAACCTGTAGCGGGCACTGAAGGGGTTAAGATGTCTCTTACTGTGTGGGGGCGTGGCTTGGCGTGTGACGTCACTGGTCCTCTGTTCCCTATGACAGGGAACAGACGATCAGTGACAGGCTCACTAGGAAGCACAGGGAGAGGTTTGTTTGCACTTACCTCTCCCCGTTCTTCAGCTCTGTGACCTAATCGTGGGACACCGGCAGCGATGGGGCCCGCGGGTGCATTCACGGAGTACCCGACCGGGTCGCGAGCATTAAAGGAGACGTACCTGTACGCCAATATGTGCAGCCGTGCCATTGTGCCGATGTACATCGGCGTCGGCAAGCGGTTAAGGACACGGCGGCTTCCCGGGCCCCCTCCTTAGCAACCATCTATATACAGTGTAAAAGAAACAAAACACAAATCGCGGTGAAAACGCTTGTCCAAAAACGCAGCAAGCCCAGCAAAAAGCACTGCAGAAACTTTCAAAAGCAACATGCATAGATGTGCATCGGGCCTTATAGAGCTTCCCCCAGCCCTGCCCCCTCCTTGTCCCCCCAGCTGATATAGATGGAAATTAGGATTCAGATCCATGAAGAGAAGGTAGACAGATGAACAGCAGACATCTTAGACATGGCTTAATTAGATGCTCTTCAGCCCTGGTTCACATTGATGCGATTTGGCATGTCAAATCACGTGCCAAATCGGCAGTTATCGCCCCCAATGGCACCATCCGAATGGGTGCGACGCCGACTCTGTGGCGCCCCCACCCATTCCCAAAAGTAGTTTCTGAACTACTTTTAGCGATTTCAGGTGAAATTTCATCAGACATCTTCAATTTCAATAGACATCTGTACAGATGTGTCTGACATCATCGGACTGACATGCGGGAATGAAATTGTGCGAGTTCATCTGAATTTAATTCCCGTAGCAGTGTGAGCCAGAGCTCAATCCTATGAATTACTAATTGCAGTAAGGACCATTGCCCGGGATTTCTGGGATCAATGCAGTTCTTATGGACCCCTTTGAATAAGGCTTCAATATCTGATATTTACAAAAATAAATATGTAGGCATTTCTGATCTTTAGGCTGGACTCACACACAGTGCATGATCGTCGTTTTTCTGCATTGTAAAATGCCGGACACCACAATTGTTGCCTGTGAACCTCATTCACACTGTAATGCAGCCCAGAGCTGTGCTGAAGTGGGCTGTGATAAAATACAGGCATGCTGTATCTTATTGCAGTGCACTGTACAGGATCGCATGTCACTGTACAGGATCGCATGTCACTGTACAGGATCGCATGTCACTGTACAGGATCGCATGTCACTGTACAGGATCGCATGTCACTGTACAGGATCGCATGTCACTGTACAGGATCGCATGTCACTGTACAGGATCGCATGTCACTGTACAGGAGAGCATCACACTCTGCTGAACAGTGACATGCATGAAGTGTACATTTGTCCACTTCAAATAAAGTTCAGTGAGGGGAAAAAAGAGTTGTGTGATGCTCTGAATTGTGCACCACACCGCCCCCTACTGCATTTAGGATGGAGTGCTCAGGTTTACCTTTCCGACAGCTGTCTGTTCTGTGTGATTTTACTTTAGAAAATGCTGATTGCCTGGTTTTCATGCTGATCCAATGGTGCTCATATTATTATATAAATCACTGACCCAGAATAAGTTTGCAGATTAGAAAGTCTCACTTCATTTGCTACATGCTTCTTCCAGGTCAGGGACTCAGAAAGCACTGAACCCAGTGACAGCCAGGCAGAAGGTATGCTCAGGAGATCAGCAATGGCAGCCACCATATTCCCCTCGGTTAAGATGAAGTGTCTTCCAATGTATGTTATGCTCCTTCTACAATACAGATCTCCCTATGAATAGTGATGGATGTGATCTGGGATAACAGGTTCTGGTTCTAGTAAAACCCGTCAGCTGCACAGGACAGTTACGACATAAACAGATCCAAGCAGACAGGAATCCCAGTGACAGCAGACATTTCCTTTACATCAGTAATAGGAGAACAGCAGATCTCCAGCTGTAGTAGAACTACAAGTCCCAGCAGGCATTGCCATCTCCCTGGTGACTTTCTTCCCTCTCTGAGTATGGGGCAGTGATGGGATTTGTAGTTCCCCAGCAGCTGGAGCTGTGCTGTGTGTGGAGGATCCTGTCACTGTACAGAGAGGTAAGTGGCCAGGAGACAAGTGTTACTCCGACTCCAAGACTTGTGACATCATCAGACCAGACTGAGGATGAGAGATGACGGATATAGAAGATATCAGGGTAGTTGTGTTCTATAATCCAGCAGAGGATGGGAAGGATTTCCTGAGTCCAGAATGGAGGAATATTTGTGATGAGGGAATCGGCTTGTCTATGAAGGGGGATGGGGGGAATCCAGTGTAGAAATATGGGGGCCGCCATTGCTGACCCCCCTCTGATAGTCTCCTGATCACACTCCTCCCTTTACCGCTCTCATCTTCCAGCTCCATCTTCCCTCTCCTATGGATTGTCCAACTACAGATTGTAGAAGTGTTAGAGATCTATTATCTCTGCCATCTGATGGTGGACAGACATGGCGGGTGTCCCCGGTGTGGAGATTAAATCTTGGGGTCACTGACCTGGAAGAAGTCAGAGCTCCAGATCTACAATCTACATGGTATGAGATAATGGGGGGGGGGGGGTAGTATGAGATGATGGAGGGGGGGGGGATGGTATGAAATGATGGTGGGTTGTGTGAAATGATAGGAGGATAGTATGAGATGATGGGGAGGATAGTATGAGATGATGGGGGAATGGTGTGAAATGATGGGGGAATAATATGAGATGGGGGGGGTGGTATGAAATGATGGGAGGATAGTATGAGATAATGGGGGAATTGTACGAGATGATGGGGAGATGGTATGAGATATGATGGGGGGGGGGTAGTATGAGATGTTGGGGAGGATGGTATGAGATGATGGGGAGGATGGTATGAGATGATGGGGGTGGGTGGTATGAGATGATGGGGGGGGGGGGGTGGTATGAGATGATGGGGGTGGGTGGTATGAGATGATGGGGGGGGGGGGGATGGTATGAGATGATGATGGTGGGTGGTGTGAAATGATAGGAGGATAGTATGAGATGATGGGGAGGATAGTATGAGATGATGGGGGGGGGGGATGGTGGGAAATGATGGGAGGATAGTATGAGATAATGGGGGAATGGTACGAAATGATGGGGAGACGGTATGCGTTGTTGGGGGGGGGGGGGTGGTATGAGAGGATGGGGGAATAATATGAGATGATGGGGGGGATGGTATGATATGATGGGGAGGATGTAATGAGAGGATGGTATGAGATGATGGGGGGGGGATGGTATGAGATGTTGGGGGGGTGGTATGAAATGATGGGGGGGGGTGGTATGAGATGATGGGGGGGGGTGGTATGAGAGACGATGGGGGGGGGGGGATGGTATGAGATGATGGGGGGGGATGGTATGAGATGATGGGGGGGGATGGTATGAGATGATGGGGGGGGGGATGGTATGAGAGATGATGGGGGGAGGTATGAGAGATGATGGGGGGGATGGTATGAGATGATGGGGGGGGGGGGATGGTATGAGAGATGATGGGGGGAGGGGAGGGGATGGTATGAGATGATGGGGGGGATGGTATGAGAGATGATGGGGAAATAATATGAGATGGGGGGGATGGTATGATATGGGAGGATGGTATGAGATGATGGGGGAATAATATGAGATAGGGGGGTGGTATGAGATAATGGGGGGGGGGTATGAGATGATGCGGGGGGGATGGTATGAGAGATGATGGGGGGAGGGGAGGGGATGGTATGAGATGATGGGGGGGATGGTATGAGATGATGGGGGGGGGGGTGGTATGAGATGATGGGGGGGATGGTATGAGAGATGATGGGGGGATGGTATGAGATGATGGGGGGGGGTGGTATGAGATGATGGGGGGGGTGGTATGAGATGATGGGGGGGTGGTATGAGATGATGGGGGGGGTGGTATGAGATGATGGGGGGAGATGGTATGAGATGATGGGGGAGATGGTATGAGATGATGGGGGGGGGGTGGTATGAGAGATGATGGGGGGGGGGTGGTATGAGATGATGGGGGGGGGGGTGGTATGAGATGATGGGGGGGGATGGTATGAGATGATGGGGGGGGATGGTATGAGATGATGGGGGGGGATGGTATGAGATGATGGGGGGGGGGATGGTATGAGATGATGGGGGGGGATGGTATGAGAGATGATGGGGGGGATGGTATGAGAGATGATGGGGGGATGGTATGAGAGATGATGGGGGGGTGGTATGAGATGATGGGGGGGATGGTATGAGAGATGATGGGGGGATGGTATGAGAGATGATGGGGGGATGGTATGAGAGATGATGGGGGGATGGTATGAGAAGATGGGGGGGGTGGTATGAGAGATGATGGGGGGGGGATGGTGTGAGAGATGATGGGGGGGGGATGGTATGAGATGATGGGGGGGATGGTATGAGAGATGATGGGGGGATGGTATGAGAGATGATGGGGGGATGGTATGAGAAGATGGGGGGGGTGGTATGAGATGATGGGGGGAGATGGTATGAGATGATGGGGGGGATGGTATGAGATGATGGGGGAGATGGTATGAGATGATGGGGGAGATGGTATGAGATGATGGGGGGGGGGGGGTGGTATGAGAGATGATGGGGGGGGATGGTATGAGATGATGGGGGGGGGATGGTATGAGAGATGATGGGGGGATGGTATGAGATGATGGGGGGGGGATGGTATGAGATGATGGGGGGGATGGTATGAGAGATGATGGGGGGGATGGTATGAGAGATGATGGGGGGGGGGGGTGGTATGAGAGATGATGGGAGGGATGGTATGAGAGATGATGGGGGGGTGGTATGAGAGATGATGGGGGGGGATGGTATGAGATGATGGGGGGGGGGTGTGAGAGAGATGATGATGGGGGGATGGTATGAGATGATGGGGGGGATGGAGTGAGATGATGGGGGGGGGATGGTGTGAGAGATGATGGGGGGGATGGTATGAGATGATGGGGGGGGGGATGGTATGAGATGATGGGGGGGGGGTGTGAGAGAGATGATGATGGGGGGATGGTATGAGATGATGGGAGGGGTGAGATGATGGGGGGGATGGAGTGAGATGATGGGGGGGGATGGTATGAGATGATGGGGGGGATATGAGAGAGATGATGGGGGGGGATGGTGTGAGAGATGATGGGGGGATGGTATGAGAGAGATGATGGGGGGGGGATGGTATAAGATGATGGGGGGGGGGTGGTATAAGATGATGGGGGGGGTGAGATGATGACCCCTGATAACACACAATATACACTCCTCTTCTCATTTCTATATAAAGTCCCCGGAGTGATCGGTGATCTCTGCAGGATTGGTATGAAGTTTGTATTTCCTGAACTCTCCCTGAACTCTGTGTGCACTCAGCAGGACATGACCTCTCCTGGGTCGGTGTGTCGGTCAGTGATCAGCACAGACTCCGCCATTTCTCTTACTGGGACTGATCATTATCTGTATAATATTATCATCTCTGTGTTGTAGAATGGATTTATCCCCCGTCATTCCCCTCCCCCGCTATAGGATGGAACGTTCCTTTTCTTCTGACACACTTGGTGATTGGATAAGGGGAAACATTGGCCAATAAGCTGGCTGAAGACATTTCATCTGATTAGATGTTGGGGTGATTGACAGCTCAGAGCGTCCAATCAGTAATCAGCAGATTCTTCGCGCTCTCTGTACGGACTTCTATGTGATTGTCTCCATTCCTATTGGCTATTCCAGTCCTGCGATCCGGTTTTCTCGATTATCGCTCCATCCCGGGGGGATTGTACACAGCGGGAGGGGGGAGCAGGGTGACGGATCTCTTACTTTGCTCCTCCCTCCAGATGTGTCTGAGGGGGATTGCTGGGACTTGTAGTTCACCCCGTGGTACAGATGAGGTGGGGGGGGGGATGGTGAGTGTAGAAATATACAGAGTGATGCTCAGTGTCCGTACATATAATACATGTCACACCCCGCCCATCACATGGGGCATCCATTGCTGGACACTTCCTCTGATCCCGGGTCACATCTTCCTCTTCTGTTTGCAGGGATCCATATTGTACAGGAGATGTACGGCTGTGAGCTGAGAGATGACGGCACCACTGAGGGGTATGAGCATCATAGATATGATGGGAGAGATTTCATGTATCTGGACACACAGAGAGAGATCTATATCCCGACCATGAATGAGGCTCAGATCACCACACAGAGATGGAACAGTCCGGAGATGAGAGAGGGGGAGAGAATCAAGAATTATCTGGAGAATATCTGTATTACAGCACTGAAGAAATACATAGAGTACGGGAGAGAAGATCTGGAGAGGAGAGGTGAGAACACTCCATATACATTGTATTATATACATCCTCTGTGTACAGTTCTCTCTCTCTCTCTCTCTCTCTCTCTCTCTCTCTCTCTCTCTCTCTCTCTCTCTCTCTCTCTCTCTCTCTCTCTCTCTCTCTCTCTCTCTCTCTCTCTCTCTCTCTCTCTCTCTCTCTCTCTCTCTCTCTCATATAATATATATATCTATCCTCTGTACTCTCTCTCTCTCTCATATAATATATATATCTATCCTCTGTACTCTCTCTCTCTCTCTATATATATATATATATATATATATTGTATTATAAATCCTCTGTTCTCTCTTTCTCTCTCCCCAACGCCTTCTACTACTACATGCCACACTCCACCTACTTCTCTGATAAGCCACACCCACTGTCACCTGAATCCACACCCACCGATAATAAAACCCAATATAGTCTGGAGAGTCCTTGGCCCAGAAATGGGTGGAGTTTAATGAAGTGGGTGTAGCTTCTCATTCCACCAATCGAGACTCACCCTGACTGTCTGGCCGGGTCTGTCTGTCAGTGATGATCTGTCCATCCCGGTCTGTGTCCATTCATGTCTTCCAGTCTGTAGATATCGGGATCTGTCCCCTCCCATCGGTGAGTATTGTGGTGATCAAAGGAATAATCTCCCCTCCCCCACAATGACTCCTTCAGGATGTCGGGGTTCTCCTCAGAGATCAGTCACCTCTATACATCTTCTCTTATTGTAGCTGCTTCCATCACACACGTCACACAGAGCGTTCATCCACCCAGTGTGATCCGCACCCCGATACTGGGAGAGTTATCAGAGATTTCTACACAACACTGAGTGTATAATACACCATACAATCTACACACCGTACAATACATACCAACCCACATAGAGAAATCTCCAACAAGCATAACTCCACCCAACACTGAGTGTATAATACACCATACAATCTACACACCGTACAATACATACCAACCCACATAGAGAAATCTCCAACAAGCATAACTCCACCCAACACTGAGTGTATAATACACCATACAATCTACACACCGTACAATACATACCAACCCACATAGAGAAATTTCCAACAAGCATAACTCCACCCAACACTGAGTGTATAATACACCATACAATCTACACACCGTACAATACCTACCAACCCACATAGAGAAATTTCCAACAAGCATAACTCCACCCAACACTGAGTGTATAATACACCATACAATCTACACACCGTACAATACCTACCAACCCACATAGAGAAATCTCCAACAAGCATAACTCCACCCAACACTGAGTGTATAATACACCATACAATCTACACACCGTACAATACATTCCAACCCACATAGAGAAATCTCCAACAAGCATAACTCCACCCAACACTGAGTGTATAATACACCATACAATCTACACACCGTACAATACATTCCAACCCACATAGAGAAATCTCCAACAAGCATAACTCCACCCAACACTGAGTGTATAATACACCATACAATCTACACACCGTACAATACATACCAACCCACATAGAGAAATCTCCAACAAGCATAACTCCACCCAACACTGAGTGTATAATACACCATACAATCTACACACCGTACAATACATACCAACCCACATAGAGAAATGTCCAACAAGCATAACTCCACCCAACACTGAGTGTATAATACACCATACAATCTACACACCGTACAATACATTCCAACCCACATAGAGAAATCTCCAACAAGCATAACTCCACCCAACACTGAGTGTATAATACACCATACAATCTACACACCGTACAATACATACCAACCCACATAGAGAAATGTCCAACAAGCATAACTCCACCCAACACTGAGTGTATAATACACCATACAATCTACACACCGTACAATACAAACCAACCCACATAGAGAAATCTCCAACAAGCATAACTCCACCCAACACTGAGTGTATAATACACCATACAATCTACACACCGTACAATACCTACCAACCCACATAGAGAAATCTCCAACAAGCATAACTCCACCCAACACTGAGTGTATAATACACCATACAATCTACACACCGTACAATACCTACCAACCCACATAGAGAAATCTCCAACAAGCATAACTCCACCCAACACTGAGTGTATAATACACCATACAATCTACACACCGTACAATACATACCAACCCACATAGAGAAATGTCCAACAAGCATAACTCTACCCAACACTGAATTGTGTCTAAAATATATCTAAAGCCTCGTACACACGATCAGACTTTTCCGTGGATTTTTGTCCGAAGGGCGTTGGCCGTGAACTTGTTCTGCATACACATGGCACAACATTTTCAGCCAAATCACGTGGTTTTTCAGCTCTTTACCGCCACCCTTTGGGCAACTTCTGCTATTGTTGTCTGATGGTTAGCATTGGTTCTGAGCATGCGTGTTTGGACTTTAGTCCGATGGACTTGTGTACACACGATCGGATTAGCCGACGTAACACATTTGTTGTCGGAAAGTTTGAGAGCATGCACAGCCAACATTTGTCCGTGGAAATTCCGACAACAATTGTCCGATGGAGCGTACAGACGGTTGGTTTAACCACTTCCATACCGGGCCTATTTTGGCACTTCTCTCTTTCATGCAAAAATCATGATTTTTTTGCTAGAAAATTACTCAGAACCCCCAAACATTATATATGTTTTTTTTAGAAGACACCCTAGGCAGTCGTTGCAACTTTTTATCTCGCACGGTATTTGCGCAATCATTTTTCAAACGCCTTTTTTTGGGAAAAAAAACGGTTTCATGAATTAAAAAATAACAAAACAGTAAAGTTAGCCCAATTTTTTTGTATAATGTGAAAGATGATGTTACACCGAGTAAATAGATACCTAACATGTCACGCTTTAAAATTGCGCACACTCATGGAATGGCGCCAAACTTCAGTACTTAAAAATCTCCATAGGCGTTGCTTATTTTTTTTTTTTACAGGTTACCAGTTTAGAGTTACAGAGGAGGTCTAGTGCTAGAATTGTTGCACGCAGCGATACCTCACATGTGTGGTTTGAACAGCGTTTACATATGTGGGCGGGACTTGCGTGTGTGTTCGCTTCTGAGCACGATCTACCGGGGACAGGGGCATATAAAAATACAAAATGTATTATTTTATTTTACTTAATTTATTTTTACACTTTTTTAAAAACATTTTTTTTTTTTTGATCACTTTTATTACAAGGAATGTAAACATCCATTGTAATAGAAATGGTTTGTGACAGGAACTCTTTATGGAGAGATGCGGGTTAATAAGACCTCACATCTCTCCTCCAGGCTGGAAAGAATGGGATTGTGAAAAAAAAATTCACAGATCTCATGCTTTTAGCCGCGATTGCAGCTTTGTTTACATTTTTGTTCCCGGGCGTGATGTCATAACATCGCACCCGGGCCTCCACCAATCAGAGAGATGACTGGTGACCATCTGGTCACCAGTCATCTCTATGCCTCCCATCCGTCGCCGGCAGATCGTTTCTCCGGGTCTCCGATGGCACGGGAGAGCCCGGAGAAGCACCGGATGGGGGTGGGAGGGGGAGGTGGAGTTCCCTTCCCCAGCCTGTAAGAACGATCAAGAGGTGGAATTGCCGCTATGATCGTTCTTATGGTGCAAAGGATCGCCGGCTGAAGAGATGGATATCTGAATGATGCCTGTAGCTGCACCCATCATTCAGATATCCCCACTGAAAGTCCAGGACGTCATATGACGTCCTTGGGCGGGAAGTGGTTAAAACACGTCCGTCGGACCGTTGTTGTCGGAAAGTCTGATTGTGTGTACGGGCCTTTACTATGGCTCTACCCTAGAAGGAGAACTAAGCCCTGCATCACACTACCATAACAAGATGCTCAAAGTTATAAGCGACTTTACTGATCAACGTTCCTATGACTTGGATGGATCAGTGTTTTTTTTTCTTACACATTTTTCAAGCATAAACATGCGTCACACGTTGGGTTTCCCAGTCACTTGAATCGGCTGCCCTACACACAACAAATGTCTCAAAGTCGCTCTAGAACATTTTCCGTCGTGGAGTGTCATGTTTTTTTCAGTGCACGTTTCGGTGCATTTGTAACAACAAATTTTGTCACGCAGCAAAACCCACATCTGCTGACCGTGATCCGGGTGTCATTAACCACTTAAGGACCGCCGCACGACGATATACGTCGTCAAAATGTCACAGTTTGGCACAAGGCCGTACATGTACGTCCCCTTTAAGAAACCAGCCGTGGGTCGGCGCGCTCGCGACCCGGTCCGAAGCTCCGTGACCGCACCCGCGGACCAGATCGCCGCCGGTGTCCCACAATCGGGTCACAGGAGCTGAAGAACAGGGAGAGGTGAGTGTAAACAAACCTTCCCCGTTCTTCTCTGTGGCTTGTCACTGATCGTCTGTTCCCTGTTATAGGGAACGATGATCAGTGACGTCACACGTCCAGCCCCGCCCCCCTACAGTAAGAAACACACAATAGGACATACTTAACCCCTACAGCGCCCCTTAGTGGTTAACCCCTTCGCTGCCATTGTCATTTTCACAGTAAGACGTGCATTTTTATAGCAGTTTTCGCTGTGAAAATGACAATGGTCTAGAGCTGCACGATTCTGTCCAAAATGAGAATCCACAATTTTTTTGCTTAGAATGAAGATCACGATTTTCTCACGATTCTCACGGCGTAAAATCTTTTACATTTATACCAAAAAAAAATAAATGGGCTAACTTTACTGGCTAGTTTTTTTTAAATTCATTAAAGTAATTTTTTCCCAAAAAATTGCATTTAAAAAGACTGCTGCGCAAATACAGTGCAACATAAAATATTGCAACAACCGCCATTTTATTTTCTAGGGTCTCTACTAAAAAAATATATAATGTTTGGGGGTTCCAAGTAATTTTCTAGCAAAAAAAATAATGATTTTAAAGTGGAGGTTCCCCCTAAAATAAAATTCTAACAATACATTGAGAAGACTGATTACACTGCGGGTATGCTGTTTTTTGTTTTTTTTCGTACATACCTCGATATCGCCGTTTCATCCCTCGGCTTCCGGGTATGATTCTAGTGGGGCTGGGCGTTCCTAGTTGATTGACGTTCCTCCAACCGACGCATACTTGACGTCACGACTTTCCAAAAGAAGCCGAACGACGCTGCGCAGGTGCCGTATAGAGCCGACTCTATACGGCGCCTGCGCAATGACGTTCGGCTTCTGTCGGAAAGTCGTGACGCGCAGTATGCGCCGGTCGGAGGAACGTCAATCAACTAGGTCCAGCAAGAATCCTACCCGGAAGCTGAGGGATGAAACGGTGATAACGAGGTATGTACGGAAAAAAAAAAAAAAACAGCATACCCGCAGTGTAATCAGTCTTCTCAATGTATTGTTAGAATTTTTTTTTTAGGGGGAAACTTCACTTAACTTGAAAAGAGCTGTCAGAAAAAGGTTTGGTGTTTAAGTGGTTAACCACTTCCCGCCCGGCCTATGGCCGATTTACGTCCGGGAAGTGGTTATGAAATCCTGACCGGACGTTCTAGAACGTCCTGCAGGATTTCATGCCGCGCGCGCCCGTGGGGGCGCGCATCGCGGCGATCGGTGATGCGGGGTGTCAGTCTGACACCCTGCATCTCCGATCTCGGTAAAGAGCCTCCGGCGGAGACTCTTTACCACGTGATCAGCCGTGTCCAACCACGGCTGATCACGATGTAAACAGGAAGAGCCGTCGATGGCTCTTCCTCACTCGCGTCTGACAGACGCGAGTAGAGGATAGCCGATCGGCGGCTCTCCTGACAGGGGGGGTTAGCGCTGATTGTTTATCAGCGCAGCCCCCCCCTCGGATCGCCACACTGGACCACCAGGGATGCCCACCCTGGAGCACCAGGGTGGGCAAAAAAAAAAAAAAATGACAGAAAAAAAAAAAAAGTCTAAAAAATAAATAAAAAAAAAGCATAAAGGAAAAAAAAAAGATGCCAGTCAGTGCCCACAAATGGGCACTGACTGGCAACCTGGCAAAAATCAGTGCTGCCACCCCAGTGTCCATCAGCGCCACCCCAGTGTCCATCAGCGCCACCCCACAGTGCCCATCCATGCCCAGTGCCCACCTATCAGTGCCCATCTGTGCCACCCATAAGTATCCATCAGTGCCGCCCATGAGTGCCCATCTGTGCCGCCTATGTGTGCCCATCTGTGCCGCCTATGTGTGCCCATCAGTGCCGCCTATGTGTGCCCATCAGTGCCGCCTATGTGTGCCCATCAGTGCCGCCTATGTGTGCCCATCAGTGCCGCCTATGTGTGCCCATCAGTGTTGCATACCAGCGCCGCCAATCAGTGCCACCTCATCTGTGCCCGTCAGTACTACCTCATCGATGTCCATCAGTGCCATCTCATCGGTCAACATTAGTGCCGCCATATCAGTGCCCGTAATTGAAAGAGAAAACTTATTTACAAAAAAATTAACAGAAAAAAATAAACGTATTTTTTTTTCCAAATTTTCAGCCTTTTTTTAGTTGTTGCGCAAAAAAAAAAAATCGCAGAGGTGATCGAATACCACCAAAAGAAAGCTCTATTTGTGGGGAAAAAAGGACGCCAATTTTGTTTGGGTACAGTGTAGCATGACCGCGCAATTGCCATTCAAAGTGCGACAGTGCTGAAAGCTGAAAATTGGCTTGGGCGGGAAGCTGCGTAAGTACCTGGTATGGAAGTGGTTAAACATTCCCTAATTTACATACAGAAGTTTATTCCTTTGAAGTGATACAATGTTTAGACTTACGGTAACTTTCCACTGATAAAGAATGTTTTTAAAACTTGGCAGGCTGCCCAGACTGACTTTTGGCTGAGAGCAGACAGGAAATTCTTTGCATACCAAAGTGCAGAGAGAAAATTATTTTCATGTCAAAGATCGCCAAACCCTGTGTCAAGAATTGCAACGGAAAAAGATTGCGATAACGATTCTTGACGATTAATCGTGCAGCTCTACAATGGTCCCAAAAATGTGTCAAAAGTGTCCGATGTGTCCGCCATAATGACGCAGTCACGAAAAAAAATTAAACGCTGATCGCTGCCATTAGTAGTAAAAGAAAAAAATTATAATAAAAATGCCATAAAACTATCCCCTATTTTGTAAACGCTATCAATTTTGTGCAAACCAATCAATAAACGCTTATTGCGATTTTTTTTTATTTTTATCAAAAATATGTCGAAGAATACGTATCGGCCTAAACTGAGGAAAAAAACTTTTTATATATATTTTTTGGGGATATTTATAGTAAAATATAGATTTTTTTTTCAAAATTGTCGCTCTATTTTTGTTTATAGCGCAAAAAATAAAAACCGCAGAGGTGATCAAATACCACCAAAAGAAAGCTCTATTTGTGGGAAAAAAAGGACTGCGCAATTGTCGGTTAAAGCGACGCAGTGCCGAATCGCAAAAAGGGGCAAGGTCCTTTACCTGCATAATGGTCCGGGGCTTAAGCATTGGGGGCACAGTGAGGGGAGGCTGCAATGGGGTCACAGTGAGCGGAGGCTGCAATGGGGTCACAGTGAGCGGAGGCTGCAATGGGGTCACAGTGAGCGGAGGCTGCAATGGGGTCACAGTGAGCGGAGGCTGCAATGGGGTCACAGTGAGCGGAGGCTGCAATGGGGTCACAGTGAGCGGAGGCTGCAATGGGGTCACAGTGAGCGGAGGCTGCAATGGGGTCAAAGTGAGCGGAGGCTGCAATGGGGTCAAAGTGAGCGGAGGCTGCAATGGGGTCAAAGTGAGCGGGGGCTGCAATGGGGTCACAGTGAGCGGAGGCTGCAATGGGGTCACAGTGAGCGGAGGCTGCAATGGGGTCACAGTGAGCGGAGGCTGCAATGGGGTCAAAGTGAGCGGAGGCTGCAATGGGGTCACAGTGAGCGGAGGCTGCAATGGGGTCACAGTGAGCGGAGGCTGCAATGGGGTCACAGTGAGCGGAGGCTGCATTGGGGTCACAGTGAGCGGAGGCTGCAATGGGGTCACAGTGAGCGGAGGCTGCATTGGGGTCACAGTGAGCGGAGGCTGCAATGGGGTCAAAGTGAGCGGGGGCTGCAATGGGGTCAAAGTGAGCGGGGGCTGCAATGGGGTCACAGTGAGCTGAGGCTGCAATGGCGGGCACAGGTGAGGCTGCAATGGCGGGCACAGGTGAGGCTGCAATGGCGGGCACAGGTGAGGCTGCAATGGTGGGCACAGGTGAGGCTGCACTGATAAAGATGTTGTTAATATTTATTTTTGTAACTTTAATTCTGCATAAAACATTTAAGTGTCATTTCATGACATAATTTACGATGGCGTGTTTAAGGGGGGGGGGGGGGATTAGGAGCGGTGCAGGGTAGGGATCAATCAGTTGGGTCAACTGGTGGCGAGTAACCCTTAAGGCCTGGCTATTAGCTCAGGATTTGAAATTTTGAGCCCTGGCCTAAATGGTAACGCAAGCCTTACACGCATTACCACACGTTTTCAAAATAAATGCACAGCAAAGCATGTATTGTCTTGTTGCCATGCATTCATAAACAGATAGAAACACACAGAAAAGTGTGCATTTTCTTGCTGGCTGCCATGCGCTATGAAACGCGCAGATAATCGCATTGCCACGGATTTTCTGTGCAGGTTGCCACATGTTTGGAAATGCCCAGATGAGAACTCGGCCTAAATGGTACTGCAAGTGTGAAACACATTGCCATGCATTTTCATAACCGACAGCAAAGCATACATTTTCATGTCGGTTGCCAGACAGAAGCAAATTAATGGTAACGCAAGCGTGCCACGCATTGTCGCAAGTTTTTTTAAATACAAGGTAAAGTGTGTGTTTTCTGTGCAGGTTGCCACGTGTTTTTAAAACACATGGCAAAGCATGCGTTTTACTTGTGAGTTGTCATGCATTCAGAAATGTGCAGATGTGAACAAATGGTGTCGCAAGCATGATGCGCATTGCTAGGCGTTTTTCAAAATGCAAGGCAAAGCACGCATTCCCTGTGTGGGTTGCTGTGCTTTTTGAAATGCGCAAATGCGAAAGCAGCCTAGATGGTAAAGCAAAGGTGACGCACATTGCCGTCCTTTTTAAAAATGCACAGCAAAGCATGGATTTTCTTGTAAGTTTCCATGTGCTGGGAAACACACGTGCGTACAAATGGTAAGACCCCTTTCACACTGGAGCAGTTTGCAGGCACTACTGCGCTAAAAATAGCGCCTGCAAACCGACCCTTAACTGCTGCTGCTGTTTCTCCAGTGTGAAAGCCCTCCCAAGACGGGAAAAAAAGTCCTGCTAGCCGAATCTTTGGAGCGGTGTATTTACCGCTCTTTTACCGCTCCCGCCCATTGAAATCAATGGGACACTACGTATATACCGCCGGCAATGCGCCACTGCAAAGGCACATTGGGGCGGGTTTAACCCTTCCTCGGCTGCTAGCGGGGGTAAAACCACTAGAGGCCGAATAGCGCTGCAAAATTAGCAGTAAAGCGCCGCTTTACCACCACTGCACCGCCCGCCCCAGTGTTGCTGCATGTTTTTAAAATGTGCGGCAAAGCATGCGTTTTCTTGCTGGTTGCCATGAACTTGAAAATGCGTAGATGCAAACAATTGGTAACGCAAGTGCATTGCCACGTGTTTGGAAACACACCTAAATGGTAACGCAAGCATGACGCATACTGCCAAGTGGGATGCCACGCATTTGGAAATACGCAGATGCAAAATTATGGTACCGTGACGCGCATTGCAGCGTGTTTCAGAAACGTTCAGGAAAAACATGCGTTTTTTCTTCCGGGTTGTGCGTTTGGATATCTCACGTTTGGGAGCAGCACACACAGGCTAAATTCCCATTCTGGAGAGGAGCGTTTTCACAGAAAAATTCCAAACGCTGAAAAAAACGCACCTAAATGATAGGAGAGTTTAGCACTTCAGCAATTTTTTATTTTTATGGATGGAATAAATATTCTGGCCAATGAAATTAATAAACACCCAAGCATTTGACACGGGTAAATGTGTGTAATTGTGGTACACATCTTTACCAGCATTTAAAAAAATTTTTTTGCTGCCAGAAGAAAAACATCCAGGCAGCTGTTCTCAGCATCCAGTGAGCATGTACCCTAACGCAAGCGCAACGCACATTACCTCATGTTTTCAAAAGACACAGCAAAGCGTGGATTTTCTATGTGGGTTGTCATGCATTCAGAAATGCGCAGATGCGAATGCAGCCCATATGGCACTGTAAGCGTAACGCGCATTTGGTGGGTGTTGCCATGCATTTTCAGTGCAGGTTGCGTGCATTCAGAAGTAATGCTGCCTAAATGGCAATGCAAGCGTGACGTGCGTTTGCTGTGAGTTTGCAAAACGTGAGTTGCTGCCTGTTCAGAAATTTGCAGATGTGAATTCATTCTAACTGTTAATGACACCCCAATCACGGTTACCAGATGTGTGTTTTGCTGCCAAAATGCGCGATGTTCCATGTCTGAAAAGGTTCTTGAGCTACTTTGGGGAATTTGTCACACGTAGGGAAGCCCATTTAAGTGAATCATCTGCTCTATACGTGAGAAACGTGCAAAAAAACACATTAGCGGGAATGTGCGTTTCTGCTACACAAAGGTGTGTTTGGGGTGTCCTAGGGATGACGTTTTTAGGCAGCAAGAATGACCAGGGAGGTGAGGGTTAAAAAATGCTGCCTAAGAAGTCACTGCAATTAAAGTAGTAAACCGCATCGGAAAAGATAAAAAATCAGGCCTGGGCAGCTTAAAGTGATATTAAAGTCTCCATTTTTTTTGTTTAAAATACCAAACATGTTCTACTTACCTCCTCTGTGTACTGGTAGTGGTTTTGCACAGAGCAACCCAGATCCTCCACTTCTCGGGTCCCTCGCCGGCAGTCCTGGCCCCTCCCTCCTGCTCCCCACAGCAAGTGGCTTGCTATGGGGGCACCCAAGCTGAGCCGCTTCTTTGTGTGTCAATTCAGACACTAAGCGGCAGCTCGGCCCCACCCCCTCTCTTTTCATTGGCTCACTGACTGATTGACAGGAGAGTCCCGGACAACCAAGTTTCTCGTGCAACATGAATGGATCGAGATGGGAAGATGGGGCTCGGGTAAATTTTAGGGCAGCTGCTGCACACATAAGTTTTATTGTTTATCTTCATGCATAGAATACATTAAGATAAAAAGCCTTATGCCTTTAGAACTGCTTTTTAAGTCATAATGTGCTAGTATGCATCACATACTAGCAAATTATGCACGATTTACTTAAAAACAAAGCCCTCCAGAGGTGCGTGTCAACGCCGAATGCGCTTCCATCTTCATCTGGTCTTCTTTCCGGGTTCACGGGCTGGCAATGACGCATGCGCACGGGAGTCGCTGTTTATGGCGCGGCTCTGATAGAACGGCATGGGTATGCCATTACTTCAGAGCGCATGCGCTGGTGGCATCACCAGCTGCATCTAAATTTATTATCTCCTAAACAGTTCACATTTAGGAGATATATGTACAGTACCTATAGGCAAGTCAATAATAAGGCTTGCCTATAGGTAAAAATTATACATGGGAGTTTACTCCCACGTTAACCGCATACAGACCGGAAGATTTGGCTGCTCACCGGGCCATTTTTTGCGATACGGTACTGCGTCAGTTTAATTGACAATTGCGCGGTCGTGCGATGATGTACCCAAACAAAATTTATGTCCTTTTTTCCCACAAATGGAGCTTTCTTTTGGTGGTATTTGATCACCTCCTGCGGTTTTTATTTTTTGCGCTATAAACAAAAAAAGAGCGACAAATTTGGGGAAAAAAAACAATATTTTTTACTTTCTGCTATAATAAACATCCCCAAAAATTCATAAAGACTGGGAAAGACAGATTTTGCAAAAGTGTCTCTCCTGCGAGTGGGATCTCTCACTGGTCCTCGAGTTCTTCTTACAGCTCGGGTCAGAACAAGCCACTCTCGATTAAGGAACTTGTTCCCTAAACTAATCCTTTCTAGTGGCCATTACATCAGCAAAAAGGGTATCCGGAGACCGGAGGCTTTTCTCACTATCTTCCTGGATAGAGTGGTGCTAATTCCTTTGCTGGGGTCGAACCCAGGGTCGGATTCCAGACAAGGCCAGGCCATGGGGCGGCAGTGGGTGCAGGGGCGGCACTGCAGCTGAGAGGAGAGGACACTTTCATTTCGGGAGTCAGCAACATCCCCCCCCCCCAGTTCTCAATGTCATATTCGGCAGCAGCACCCCCCCTGCTTCTCAGTGTCCTGCCGAAAAAGTCCCCCGGCGGATAATGTCCCCCCTGTACTGCACAGGCGGGGGCGGCATTGAAGGACCCGGCCTTGGGGCGGCAATGGGAGTAAATCCGGGCCTGGTCGAACCCCAAAGTGACCAGTTTTCCACGAAAATCAGGAAAACTTATTTCCCACCTTCAGATCAGCCGAAAACGTGGATGTCTATCCCCTTGACGTGGGGACACCTTGAAGCAATATTTGGAGGCCGCGGCTCCTTTTCGTCAATCTGATTATCTTCCATGGGAAGAACAAAGGAATAATGCGTGCCTCAGCAAGATCAATTGCTGTGTGGATCATTCGGTCTATCCAATGGGCCTATGAAGCAAAGGGCTTGGCACCCCCGGAAGCAGTTAGCGAATTCAACCAGAAGCATCTCAACATCATGGGCAGCTTCTTGGTCTTCAATCAACACATTTACAGGGTATATGTGTTGAACCACAAGGGGTAATTCTTTAGTTGCCTGGAGTTGGGCTTTAACAGCTTGCTAATCAGTACTGCTTTATCAGTGAAGGAGAAATTATCAAAACAAAGAACTTTTTTTTTCAAAAATGTCGGTCCTTTTTATTTTGTATCGCAAAAAATAACACCAGTGGTGATCAAATAACACCAAAAGAAAGCTCTTTGTGGGTGGGAAAAAAAATTGTTTGGGTACAGCGTTACATGATTGTGCAATTGTTGTTCAAAATGTAATGGCGCTGAAAATTACACTGGGCAGGAAGGGGTGAAAAAGCCCTGTATTGAAGTGGTTAATGATCCTGATTGTACAGTTGTCTCTATCTGTGTACGATCCTCTTATACATCCGGAAAGTATTCACAGCGCTTCACTTTTTCCCTATTTTGTTATGTTACAGCCTTATTCCAAAATGGATTCTATTCATTTTCCCTAAAAATGTTAAAACAATACCCTATAATGACGTTGTGAAATAAGTTTGAAAACTTTGCAAATTAATTAAAAATAAAAATGAAAAAAATCCCATGTACATAAGTATTCACAGCCTTTGCTCAATACTGAATCACTTTTGGCACCAATTACAGCATCGAGTCTTTGAGTATAATGCTACAAGCTTGGCACACCTATTTTTTGGCAGGGTCTCCCATTCTTCTTTGCAGGACCTCTCAACATCCATCGGGTTAGATGGGGAGCGTCGGTGCACAGCTATTTTCAGATCTCTCCAGAGATGTTCAATCGGGTTCAAGTCTGGGCTCTGGCTGGGCCACTCAAGGACATTCACAGAAGTTTCCCGAAGCCACTCCTTTGTTATCTTGGCTTAGGGTCGTTGTCCTGTTGGAAGATGAACCTTCGCCCCAGTCTGAGGTCCAGAGTACTCTGGAGCAGGTTTTCATCAAGGATGTCTCATACATTGCTGCATTTATCGTTCCCTCAATCCTGACTAGGACTAGTTCCTGACGCTAAAAAACATCCCCACAGTATGATGATGCCACCACCATGCTTCACTTTAGGGATGGTATTGGCCAGGTGATGAGCTGTGCCTGGTTTCCTCCAGACATGGAGTTCAATCTTTGCTTCATCAGACCAGAGAATTTTGTTTCTCATGCCGCGTACACACGATCATTTTTTGGGTTCTAAAAAATTTAGTTTTTTTTTTAATGTCATTAAAAACGATCGTGTGTGGGCTTCAGAGCATTTTTCGGGTTCTGAAAAACGGCCACATTTTTTTCCGAACATGCTCTATTTTTTCCAGACGTTTTAAACGTTGTTGTTCTTCGGGTTGTAAAAAATGGTCGTGTGTGGGCTTTAACGACGTGAAAAATCCACGCATGCTCAGAAGCAAGTTATGAGACGGGAGCGCTCGTTCTGGTAAAACTACCGTTCGTAATGGAGTAAGCACATTCATCACGCTGTAACAGACAGAAAAGCGCAAATCGTCTTTTACTTACACAAAATCAGCTAAAGCAGCCCCAAGGGTGGCGTCATCCGAATGGAACTTCCCCTTTATAGTGCCGTTGTACGTCACCGCGCTTTGCTAGAGCATTTTTTTTTTCACGATCGTGTATAGGCAAGGCGGTTTTTAACCACTTAAGCCCCGGACCATTTTGCTGGTCAAGGACCAGAGCACTTTTTGCGATTTGGCACTGCATCGCTTTAACTGACAATTTCGCGGTCGTGCGACGTGGCTCCCAAACAAAATTGCCGTCCCTTTTTCCCCACAAATAGAGCTTTCTTATGGTGGTATTTGATCACCTCTGCGGTTTTTAGTTTTTGCGCTATAAACAAAAATACAGCAACAATTTTGAAAAAAAATAATATTTTTTACTTTTTACCATAATAAATATCCCCCAAAAGTATATAAAAAAAACGATATTTTTTCCTCAGTTTAGGCCGATACGTATTCTTCTACATATTTTTCGTAAGAAAAAATCGCAATAAGCGTTTATTGATTGGTTTGCGCAAAAGTTATAGCGTTTACAAAATAGGGGATAGTTTTATGGCATTTTTATTAATATATTTTTTTTACTAGTGATGGCGGCGATCAGCGTTTTTTTTGTTTGTTTTTTCGGTACTGCGACATTATGGCGGACACTTTTGACACATTTTTGGGACCATTGGGATTTTTATAGCGATCAGTGCTATAAAAATGCATTGATTACTATAAAAATGACACTGGCAGGGAAGGGGTTAAGTATGTTCCCTGGGTGTGTTCTAACTGTAGGGGGGTGGCCTCACTAGGGGAAATGACTGATCGCTGTTCATACATTGTATGAACAGAAGGTCAGGCATTTCTCCCCTGACAGGACCGGGAGCTGTGTGTTTACACACACAGCTCCCAGTTCTCGCTCTGTAAAGAGTGATCGCGACCGCCGGGCACGCGCGCGAGGCAACGTAGAGCTACGGGCTCTCGCGCAGGAGAGCCGACCTGCTGCCGTAGAACTGCGGCGGCTGGTCGGCAACTAGTTAATGATCAAGTTGAAAAAGATGTTTTTTCTAGAGCTTGAAAAATGTTTTTTACAACCCGAAAAATGATCGTGTGTACACGGCATCATGGTCTGAGAGTCCTTCAGGTGCCTTTTGGCAAACTCAAGGCGGGCTGTCATGTGCCTTTTTATTGAGTGGCTTCTGTCTGATTACTCTACCATACAGGCCTGATTGGTGAAGTGCTGCAGAGATGGTTGTTTTCTGTAAGTTTCTCCTCTCTCCACAGAGAAATTGTCAGGGCACTAACTCTTACCTGCCTTCCAGAACGGTGCAATCGCGGCTGTTTGCGCCGCGCGCGCGCGTGCGTGGTGCTGGCGCGCGCGTGCGTGGTGTTGGCGCGCGCGGGCGCGTGCAGGTGCGCGCGCACGGGCGCGCAAGACCTGTAGTTCCGTCCAGCCAATCAGAGCCCTGAGCGGGCTATTTAAACCTCTCCCTTTCCTGTGGCTAGTTGCTGGTTTGTCACAGCGCTTGTTTGGAGTGTTTCCTGGATCCTGGAAAAACCTTACTTGATCTTGTTCCTGTTTACCTGACCTTGGCTATACTCTACCGGATTGCTGCCTTCTCCTACCTTGACCTCGGCTTGCCTATTGGACTATTCTGATCTCATCTGCCCTTGACCTTTTGGCTTGAACTTTGGACTACCCTGTTTATCTGAACTTCCTTGACCACAGCCTGTTTTCTGGATTTCCCTGTTTCCTACCAATCCTGCTTCCCGGACCTCCTGGAATTCCCTGCCATATCTTCAGCCATTTCCAAGCGGACTACTGCCTGGTTGTTCCTGTTTCACGCACCGAACCTTCACCTTCCCATCGGTACCGGTGCCTCCTGGTGCGTCTGCTCCCCTGTCCCCATTTCAGGGGGCGGACCGCGCCGGGTCGCAAAGGGAGCCACCCTCAGCATCTTGGCCTTGGTAAGTGTACTTTTGTTACTACCTGATAGTACCTGATAGTACAAACCAGCCAGATGTCCGAGGCCGACAGGGTGCGCTCGCCTTTTGAGACGCTATGCCAACAAGTCTCAGCCCTCACCGAAGCGGTACAGAAACTTCAAGAAGGCTATCTGCATATAGACGGTCGCTTACAACAGATGAATGTCACCCCCGGATCCTCGACCGCTTCCGCAGCATTAGCTACAGGTCCTACTTCTTCTCAACCCTCTTCTGCTTCTCCAGTGCTGGTAACTCATCCTGACCCACGTGTGCCTACCCCGGAGCGATTCGCTGGCGACCGAAAGAAATTTCGGGCATTTAAGAACGCTTGCTCCCTGTATCTGACTCTTCAACCCAGGACTTTTTGTTCAGAAGCTGTAAAGGTTGGTTTCGTGATCTCCCTCCTTGCAGATGAACCACAAGCTTTGGCCCATAGTTTGTTGGAACAAGGGAGCCCGATATTAGACACCATGGACACTTTCTTTGAACATTTATCTAAGTTATACGATGATCCTCTCCGTTCAGCTACCGCAGAACTTACTCTTCATCAACTAACCCAGGGGAGGAGACCCGTAGAGGACTACGTTGCTGACTTCCGTAAATGGTCTGCTGATACAGGGTGGAATGAAACTGCCCTAAAATACCAGTTTCGCCAAGGATTGTCGGAATCCCTCAAGGACGAGCTAGCCAGAGGTGACCCACCTGCCACTCTGGAAGCCTTAATCCAATCGGCCACCCAGCTTGATCGACGCCTTCGAGAACGCCGGCAGGAACGCTTCCAGACATCCCGTCCTAATTGGGTTCCGCCTAGATTCTCACCGGCTCCTCCACCTGCTCCAGTTCCACCTGTTGCTTCGTCTTCAGATCCAGAACCAATGCAGCTCGGTCTACTCCGGGCACCTCTCACCCCTGAAGAGAGACAACGTAGACGGCAGTCCAACCTCTGCCTGTATTGTGGCGCTGCAGGACATTTTCTTCGCACCTGTCCCATAAGACCCAGTAAATCAAGACTACCGTCTTTTTTCAATTGCCATATTTCCAACTTACCACAGACTTATGTTGTACTTTTTCTTTCTCCACAGCTCCCGCAGGGGGCGGTCCGGCTGCCAGCCATCGTTGACTCCGGGGCTTGCAGCTGCTTCCTTGATTCTGCCCTAGCCCAGAAGCTGCATGTCCCATACCGGCCAAAGAACTTTCAATTACAGATCCATCTGGCAGACGGCTCTCTACCCCGCTCTGGATTAGTTACCATGGAAACTCTGCCCATCCACGCCATCTCCGACTCCGGCCATCGAGAGTATCTGTGCTTGGATCTCATTCCTTCCCCTTTATTCCCTATTATTTTGGGCTTACCTTGGCTACAAGCGCATCAACCTTCTATAGACTGGCTCAAAAGAGACATCACATTCCCTTCTGCTTTCTGTTCTCAACATTGTCTTCCTCCCGTTAAAGCCTCCTGCTCCACCTTGATATCTGCACCATCGGATCTTCAACACGTTCCTGCTGCATACTCAGACTTTAAGGATGTGTTCGATAAGCAACAGGCTGACCGCCTTCCCCCACATCGGCCATACGATTGCCCCGTTGATTTACTTCCCGGTTCTAAAATCCCTTTTGGTCGAATCTTCCCACTCTCAGAGACTGAATTGGTGGCTCTAAAAGCCTATATCGATGAAAATTTAGGAAAGAAATTCATCCGCCCTTCATCTTCCCCAGCCGGGGCTGGAATCTTTTTTGTTGAGAAAAAAGATGGTTCCCTCAGGCCCTGTATCGATTACAGGGAGCTAAATAAAATCACCGTCAAAAATAGGTATCCTTTGCCCCTCATTCCGGAACTTTTTCAACGCTTCCGATCAGCCCGGATTTTCTCTAAGCTCGATCTCCGTGGGGCCTACAACCTTATCCGGATCAGGCATGGGGACGAATGGAAGACCGCTTTTAGATCAAGGTTCGGGCACTTTGAATACCTAGTAATGCCATTCGGCCTCTGAAACGCCCCTGCCACTTTCCAACATCTGGTAAATGACATTTTTCGTCAATATCTGGATGACTTTCTAGTCGTCTACTTGGACGACATCCTCATTTTTTCGGTATCACTCGAACTACATCGCACCCACGTTAAAAAGGTCCTGACTATCCTCAGAGAACACAAGCTTTATCTTAAAGCGGAAAAATGTGAATTTGAGAAGACTACAATTCAGTTTTTGGGGTTCATCATTTCAACCGACGGTATATCCATGGATCCGCAAAAGGTCAAAGCAGTTCAGGATTGGCCAGCGCCAGTTGACAAAAAAGGGGTACAGCGCTTTATTGGCTTTGCCAACTTTTACCGAAGATTCATTGTTGGTTTTTCATCCATTGTGGCCCCTATCACTCGTCTAACTCACCAAGGTCTTCGCTTTCATTGGTCCCGGGAAGCTCAAGAAGCATTTAAAAAGTTAAAAATCTTGTTTTCTTCAGCCCCTATCCTTAGGCATCCAGATCCAAGCTTGCCCTTTATCCTGGAAGTCGACGCTTCGGAGACAGCCATCGGTGCTATCCTGTCACAAAGGCAAGGACCCAAATCTCTACTGCACCCCATAGCTTACGCTTCACGAAAACTAAATCTCTCGGAAAGAAATTATGATGTTGGGGACCGGGAACTATTGGCCATTAAATTCGCTCTAGAAGAGTGGAGGTACCTCTTGGAGGGTGCTCTTCACCCCATCTTGATCTTCACAGACCATAAAAATTTGGAATACCTGCGATCTGCCAAACGTCTGAGACCTAGGCAAGCCCGTTGGGCCTTGTTCTTTGCCCGCTTCAACTTTCACATAACCTTCAGACCAGGATCTAAGAATGGAAAAGCTGACGCCCTATCCAGAATGTTCACTGAAACCCCTGATCAGTCAGAACCCAGTACCATCTTGACGTCCCAAAATTTCTTTCTGATTTCTCAGTTGGATCTACTTTCCTCTTTAAAGACGGCTTCCACTCAAATTACCAACATACCCTCACTCTCTCTTGAAAGACGGGACGGTTTACTATGGTCTCGAGGCAAAATTTTTGTACCTGAACAAACGAGACAACTAGTACTGAGCATATTCCATGACCATAAACTAGCAGGCCATTTTGGAGCTCGGAAAACCGCGGAACTAGTTAGCCGCTCCTTCTGGTGGCCAAAGTGGAGGTCGGACTGTAAAGACTATGTAACTTCGTGCTCTCGGTGTCAGCGTTACAAAGGCCCAAACGCCAAATCCTGGGGTTTACTCAGACCTCTTCCTGTTCCTGAACGCCCCTGGGCGGACATCTCTATGGATTTTATTGTAGACTTACCACCTTCTGGAGGCTTTACTACAATCCTAGTAGTGGTCGACCGGCTGTCCAAATTTGCACATTTTGTGCCCATGATTGGCACACCCTCTGCAGCAGAAACTGCTAAAGTTTTCTTCAAAGAGATCGTGAGGCTCCACGGAACACCCAAAAGCATTGTTTCGGATAGAGGTGTGCAATTTACATCTAAATTTTGGAAGGAACTTTGTAAATCTCTGGAGATTAAAATCTGCCTTTCATCAGCTTACCACCCGCAGTCCAATGGTCAGACAGAGAGGACCAACCAAACGTTGGAACAGTATCTCCGTTGCTTCTGCTCCTCGTCGCAAGATGACTGGTCGTCTTTGCTACCATCCGCAGAATTTGCGTATAACAATTCTCTACATTCATCCACTAACCAGACTCCATTTTGGGCTAACTATGGTTACCATCCAACTTTTCTTCCAAATTCAATTCCCGAGATTCCTGTACCTGCTGTCCAAGAACATATAATTGCTTTACAACAAAATTTTCAAAGACTTCAAAAAAACATGCAACAGGCCCAGGAAAATTACAAAAGATCCTACGATAAGGGAAAGAAGGAGTGTCCAGTTTTTAAAATCGGGGAGAAGGTATGGCTATCAGCCACGAACCTTAGGTTACCCATTCCTTCTCGGAAATTAGGTCCCAGATTCATAGGCCCATTCGAAATTAAAAGAGTGATCAATCCTGTGGCTTTTGAACTAACATTACCAGGGTCATACAAGATCCACCCCGTATTCCACGCATCTCTGCTCAAACCCGTTATTCCAGACTCTTTTCCAGGAAGGGAGGAACTTCCACCTCCTCCAGTGGAGATTGAAGGTGAAAAAGAATTTGAGGTTGAATCTATTTTAGGTTGCCGGAAGAGAGGGAGACAACTCCAGTACCTTGTCAAGTGGAAGGGTTACCCGCCTGAAGACACCTCATGGGAACCTTCCAGAAATTTACATGCTCCTCGCCTGATCCGAATTTTTCACCGGGACCATCCAGAACTGATGGACAGTTTAGGCGTCCGGAGTCCGCCCCTAGGGAGGGGGCACTGTCAGGGCACTAACTCTTACCTGCCTTCCAGAACGGTGCAATCGCGGCTGTTTGCGCCGCGCGTGCGTGGTGCTGGCGCGCGCGTGCGTGGTGTTGGCGCGCGCGGGCGCGTGCAGGTGCGCGCGCACGGGCGCGCAAGACCTGTAGTTCCGTCCAGCCAATCAGAGCCCTGAGCGGGCTATTTAAACCTCTCCCTTTCCTGTGGCTAGTTGCTGGTTTGTCACAGCGCTTGTTTGGAGTGTTTCCTGGATCCTGGAAAAACCTTACTTGATCTTGTTCCTGTTTACCTGACCTTGGCTATACTCTACCGGATTGCTGCCTTCTCCTACCTTGACCTCGGCTTGCCTATTGGACTATTCTGATCTCATCTGCCCTTGACCTTTTGGCTTGAACTTTGGACTACCCTGTTTATCTGAACTTCCTTGACCACAGCCTGTTTTCTGGATTTCCCTGTTTCCTACCAATCCTGCTTCCCGGACCTCCTGGAATTCCCTGCCATATCTTCAGCCATTTCCAAGTGGACTACTGCCTGGTTGTTCCTGTTTCACGCACCGAACCTTCACCTTCCCATCGGTACCGGTGCCTCCTGGTGCGTCTGCTCCCCTGTCCCCATTTCAGGGGGCGGACCGCGCCGGGTCGCAAAGGGAGCCACCCTCAGCATCTTGGCCTTGGTAAGTGTACTTTTGTTACTACCTGATAGTACCTGATAGAAATTCTGGCGCTCTGTCAGAGTGACCATTAGGTTCTTGGCCACCTCCCTGACTAAGGCCCTTCTCCCTTGATCACTCAGTTTGGCCGGGCGGCCCGCTCTAGGAAGAGTCCTGGTGGTTCCAAACTTCTTCCATTTACAGATGATGGAGGCCCCTGTGCTCATTGGGACCTTGCATGCCGCAGACGTTTTTCTGCATCCTTCCCCAGATCTGTGCCCCAATACAATCCTGTGTCGGTGGTTTACAGACAATTCATTGGACTTCATGGTTTGGTTTGTGCTCTGACATGCACTGTTGACTGTGGGCCCTCATATATGCAGGTGTGAGCCATTCCAAATCATGTCAAATCAACTGAATTTACCACTGGATTGGTGGACTCCAATCATTCTGTAGAAACATCTCAAGGATGATCAGTGGAAACAGGATGAGAAAAACCTGAGCTCAACTTTGAGTGTCATTGCAAAAGCTGTGAATACTTAGGGCCCTTTCACACGGGTGGATCAGTAATGATCCGCCTCCGTGTGTCCGCAAAAGCTCAGCGGGGATCCTCCGTAAAATCCTCGCTGAGCTGGCAGCTGACAGGGCGGTCCCCGCACACTGTGCAGGGACCGCCCTGTCTTTCCTCCGCTCTCCCCTATGGGGGATCAGATGAACATGGACCGTATGTCCGTGTTCATCCAATCCGGCAGACGGAAGAAAAATAGGATTTTCTTCCGTCCGCAAATGCGGATCATTGCGGAGGCGGACAATTACGGGTGTCAGCGGATGGTCATCCGCTGACACCCGCAATCACATAGGGACCCATGTATGTCCCGTTTTCATCCGCAACGGACGGATAAAAATGCGGACATACGGTATTTAATATATTTTGGAATAAGGTTGTAACATAACAAAATGTGGAAAAAGTGAGGCACTGAATACTTTCCAGGTTCCCTGTACTTGTATACCATCAGTGTCTTTATATATATATTTTTTTTATCTCCTTCAGTGCGTCCAGAGGTGAAGGTGTGGGGTCATGATCAGCAAGATGAGATAACAAGACTTCAGTGTCTGGTGTACGGGTTTCACCCCCGAATTGTGGAAGTGAAGTGGATGAGGAATGGGACAGACCATATTCCTTCAGATGAAATGACTCCAATTCTCCCCCATCCTGATGGCACCTATCAGATCAGAGTCAGTGTGGAAGTGCCAACAAAGGAAGCAGGCACTTACGTCTGTCATGTGGTGCACAGCAGTCTGGATGATGATCTCACTAAGAAATATGGTGAGTAGAAGAAGAAATTTTGATGATAAAATATCTAACCATGACTACACATGAGGTCTGCCGTCATATATATATATATATATATATATATATATATATATATATATATATATATATATATATATATATATATATATACATACAGTTGTGCTTATAAGTTTACAAACCCTGGCAGAATGTCTTGCCCATTTTTCAAAGAATATGAACAACACAAAAACCTTTCTTTCGCTTATGGTTAGTGTTGGGCTGAAGCCATTTATTATCAATCAACTGTGTTTACTCTTTTTAAATCATAATGGCAACAGAAACTACCCAAATGACCCTGATCAAAAGTTTTCATACCCTGGTGATTTGGGCCTGATGACATGCACACAAGTTGACACAAAGAGGTATGAATGGCTACTAAAAGTAACCATCCTCACCTGTGATCGTATTGCTTGTAATTAGTGTGTGTGTGTGTATAAAAGGTCAATGGAGTTTCTGGACTCCTGACAGACCCTTGCATCTTTCATCCAGCGCTGCACTGAGGTTTCTGGACTCTGAGTCATGGGGAAAGCAAAAGAATTGTCAAAGGATCTGCAGGAAAAGGATGTTGAACTGTATAAAACAGGAGAGGGATATAAAAAGATATCCAAGGAATTGAGAATGCCAATCAGCAGTGTTCAAACTTTAATCAAGAAGTGGAAAATGAGGGGTTCTGTTGATACCAAACCACGGTCAGGTAGACCAACTAAAATTTCAGCCACAACTGCCAGGAAAATTGGGATGCAAAGAAAAACCAACAAATAACTTCAGGTGAAATACAGGACTTTCTGAAAACATGTGGTGTGGCTGTTCCCAGATGCATAATAAGGAGGCACTTGAAGAAAGATGGGCTGCATGCTCGAGTCGCCAGAAGAAAGTAATTACTACGCAAATGCCACAAAGTATCCCACTTATAATACGCCAAACAGCACAGAGACAACCCTCAAACCTTCTGGCACAAAGTCATTTGAAGTGATGCTTTTTAGCCACAACCATAAACTCTTCATTTGGAGAGGAGTCAACAAGGCCTATGATGAAAGGTACACCATTCCTACTGTGAAACACGGAGGTGGATAGCTGATGTTTTGGGGATGTGTGAGCTACAAAGGCACAGGAAATTTGGTCAAAATTGATGGCAAGATGAATGCAGTATGTTATCAAAAAATATTGGAGGAACATTTACATTCATCAGCTAGGAAGCTGCGCATTGGGAAGTACTTGGACATTCAAACATGACAATGATCCAAAACACAAGGCCAAGTTGACCTGTCATTGGCTGCAGCAGAATAAATTGAAGGTTCTGGAGTGGCCATCTCAGTCTCCTGACCTCAATATTATTGAGCCACTCTGGGGAGATCTCAAATGTGTTATTCATGCAAGACAGCCCAAGAATTTACAGGAACTGGAGGCTTTTTGCCAAGAGGAATGGGCAGCTTTACCATCTGAGAAGATAAAGAGCCTCATCCACAAATACCACAAAACACTTCAAGCTGTCATTGATGTTAAAGGAGGCAAATACAAGGTATTAAGAACTGGGGTATGTAAACTTTTGATCAGGGTCATTTGGGTAGTTTCTGTTGCCATTATCATTTTAAAAAGAGTAAACAGTTGATTGATAACAAATGGAAACACGAACCATGAGTGAAAAATGTTTTTTTTGTGTTATCATTCATATTCTCTGAAAAATGGCCAAGAAATCATAAATTCTGCCAGGGTATGTAAACTTATGAGCATACGTGTGTGTGTGTGCGTGTGTGTGTATATATATATATATATATATATATATATATATATATATATATATATATATATATATATATATATATTATAAAAAATTTATCAATGGTCTTTTTTAAGAGAAATCATTAACATATCCATGTAATGTGTATTTATTCCTTCCTCCTGATATTTGTGCTCTGTACATTTGCACCAATAGAACTGTCATACATCGTATAGATGGAGACATTCTAAGAGAGATAAAGACAGTCTGGGTTTGGTTTACTAAAGGCAGACTTTGCATTCTGGAAGGGCAATTACTCCAGAGCTTAGTAAATGAGCAGAAGCTTTTCTGACTTCCCTCATCCAATCACGTGCAAGCAAAATGCTGTATTTTTTTCTTTTCTTTTCGTGTGATTGGGTATTCTTTGTAAAGTGAAGCTTCATCTCATTAGAGGAGGTTCCATCAAAAAAACTATTTTGCTTTAAACTAGCTTACGACTAAAGAAAAAAATATATATTTTATCTGGAAATGCCTGTTGCTATGCGGTCCCACGAAATCTGCCTTTGAAACCACCTAGGATTCTGACATCATCTCCCTCTAATGCTCCTGGGAAATGTGTGTCATAATTTCCCAGGATGCAGTGCGCTGTCCAATTATCACTCCCCATCCAAGACGTCCAGGAAGTAAGATTCACGTAGAATCGCGGCGGCGTAACGTATCGTAGATGCGTTACACCGCCGCAAGTTTTCAACGCAAGTGCCTGATTCACAAAGCACTTGCGATGAAAACTACGCCGGCAGCCTCCGGCGTAAGCCCGCGTAATTCAAAGGGGCGTGTGCCATTTAAATTAGGCGCTCTCCCGCGCCGGACCTACTGCGCATGCTCCCTTTTGAATTGCCCACCGTGCTTTGCGCGAAGTGACGTCATTTTTTCGAACGGCGACGTGCGTAGCGTATTTTTGGATTCCCGGACGTCTTACGCAAACGAGGTGAATTTTTACATTTCGACGCGGGAACGACGGCCATACTTTATACAGCACATACGTGTGCTGTGTAGTTAGGGCACCCAAAACGACGACTAAATTTGCGACGGGAAACTAGACTAGCGGCGACGTAGCGAACGCGAAAAACCGTCGTGGATCGCCGTAACTCCTAATTTGCATACCCGACGCTGGTTTACGACGCGAACTCCCCCCAGCGGCGGCCGCCGTATTGCATCTTAAGATCCGACAGTCTAAAACAATTACACCTGTCGGATCTTATGGCTATCTATGCGTAACTGATTCTATGAATCAGTCGCATAGATAGAACAACAGATACAACGGCGTATCGGGAGATACGCCGTCGTATCTGCTCTGTGAATCTGGCCCTAAGTGCCTGTACGCTTCACAATGCCCACAAGCAAAATGACAACGGTGTAGACATAGTTTTATAAACTTATCTTTTTTGAATATCTATGCGGATCGGCGGCGGATTGTAAAATAGTAAGTGACCAGATTTATATTATAAAAACGCAGGATGAAAGGACATACATTTAAAAAATGCTAATTGTGGTTGGAACTCCGCTTTAAGTAAGCCCTGGAGCAACTGCAGAGTGCACAGGCTATTTGCCTTTAGTAAATCAACCTCTCTGTGTTCATATTCACAACGTCGTGAAAATAGAATTGCCAATCCAAAATTATTAAATCACAAATGGTACCTGCGCTAAGGCTCTAATTGATAAGACGTGAGCAGCTGACACAATATTGCAGGCTACAATATAAACACAATTATATGAACAAAGAGGTGCATACCAATTAAAATTGATCAGGTAAGTCCTTCACCACTTAAGCACCGCCTCCTGCACATTTACGTCGGCAGAATGGCACAGCTGGGCACAGGCACGTACCTGTATGTCCCCTTTAAGTGCCCAGCCGTGGGTCACGCGCCCACGACCCCATCCGAAGCTCCGTGACCGCGGGAACCATGGACCCGATCGCCGCCGGTGTCCCGCGATCGGTCACAGGACCTGAAGAACGGGGAGAGGTGTGTGTAAACACACCTTCCCCGTTCTTCACAGTGGCAATGTCACTGATCGTCTGTTCCCTGATATAGGGAAAGGCGATCAGTGACGTCACACGTCCAGCCCCGCCCCCCTACAGTTAGAAACACATATGAGGTCACACATAACCCCTACAGTGCCCCCTAGTGGTTAACTCTTAAACTGCAATTATCATTTTCACAGTAAACAATGCATTTTTATAGCACTTCTTGCTGTGAAAATGACAATGGTCCCAAAAATGTGTCAAAATTGTCTGATGTGCCGCCATAATGCTGCAGTCACGAAAAAAATCGCTGATCGCCGGCATTAGTAGTAAAAAAAATATATTAATAAAAATGCCATAAAACTATCCCCTATTTTGTAAACGCTATAAATTTGGCGCAAACCAATCGATAAAATAGGTAGAAGAATACGTATCGGCCTAAACTGAGAAAAAATAAATTGTTTTTTTGGGGGATATTTATTATAGCAAAAAGTAAAAAAAACATTTTTTTTTTTTTTTCAAAATTGTCGCTCTATTTTTGTTTATAGCACAAAAAATAAAAACCGCAGAGGTGATCAAATACCACTAAAAGAAAGCTCTATTTGTGGGAAAAAAAGGACGCCAATTTTGTTTGGGAGCCACGTCGCATGACTGCGCAATTGTCAGTTAAAGCGACGCAGTGCCGAATCGCAAAAAGTGGCAAGGTCCTTTACCTGGGTCTTAAGTGGTTAAATGGATGGTAGATGGTGCTCCTAAGGATCTGTGACACGGGCCTTCACCCTCAAGCTGCATAGGCCTTTGAGCTTGCAGTCAAAAAGCACAGTCAAACACAAACATCTCCTTCAGAAATGGAACATCTCTCAACTTCTCCCTTGGGCAAACATATTCAGTAGTTGTTCCTACCATGGTGACCATCAGAACTCCCAATGGGTAGTAGTCAAAAAGAAAGAAAGGCAGAGGTATTTCGTAGTCCAGCATGTTTGTTAAAGTCCATTCAGTAAAATAATGCCTTCACATTTAGAAAATAGAAAATCACATTAGAAAGTTTGAAGATGGGCTCTGCAATCGGTGCGCAGAGACTTCACCCACCGTGACTCCACCCTGCGCGTTTCATTAGCAATGACGTTCTATGGTTTTAAATGTGAGTGCATTATTGATCAATTTTATTTGTTTTGCACTTCTCTTTAAATTTTTCCTGACTCTGTCTATTCTTAATATTAGTGGAGCACTGTCTTTTTTATCCCCCTATAATCCAGAACTATTATCTCAGTCACTTTTTTAAATATTACATTACGTAAGAACATAAGGCAAGGGGAAGCTACAGGCATGTCTATAGGAGAAATGCAGCCAGGACCTCCAGTAACCATGACTAAAAAATAAGTTTAAGTGTAACTTCAGTGTGAAAAAAAAAATGTGATTTACTAAAGCCAAATATACTGGCCACTTTGCAAGGGGATTTACTCCAGACCTTAGTAAATGAGGGACTTATGTCATCTAATCATGTGCAAACACAAATGTTATTGGGTATTCTTTGCAGAGTGAAGCTTCTCATTTTACTAAGCTCTTAAGCAAATGTCCTTGCAGAGTTCAATTGCACTTGCAAAGTGAACAAGCAATTTGCCTTTAGTAAATCACACCACTATGTCTCTTCTGCATTAAAGTTGCTGTCCTGTCTGTCTGCACTGTACACTGAGCTCGTCACACACAGCTCAGGGTATAATTTCAGCTAAAGATTGATACCGTACCTAAAATCAGTAAACCACTTCAGCCCGGACCATTTTGTAGCCAAAGGACCAGGCCACTTTTTGCGATTCGGCACTGCGTCGCTTTAACTGACAATTGCGCAGTCATGTGACGTGGCTCCCAAACAAAATTGACGTCCTTTTTTTCCCACAAATAGAGCTTTCTTTTGGTGGTATTTGATCACCTCTGCGGTTTTTATTTTTTGCGCTATTAACAAAAATAGAGCGACAATTTTGAAAACAATTCAATATTTTTTACTTTTTGCTATAATAAATATCCCCAAAAATATATAAAACAGTTTAGGCCGATACGTATTCTTCTACATATTTTCGGTAAAAATATCGCAATAAGCGTTTATTGATCGGTTTGCGCAAAAGTTATAGCGTCTACAAAATAGGGGATAGTTTTATGGCATTTTTATTAATATTTTTTTTTTTTTACTAGTAATTTTGCTGCACCACAATGCAAAGCATCTTGGCTGCGGAATGTTCACCCCACTTGCTGTCATGGTGGCCTTAGTAGGAGCAGTTGGAGGAGGATAACGCTGCTCAACCGCACTCCTGACTGCAAGTGTAAACAAGGTCTTACTGTCGGATGATGTACAATATTTGTACTCAAACAGCCTTGGCAGAGAAATTGTCAGCTGATTTTAGTTGTGAAGGTGAAGACAAGCCTAGCATAAAATTCCAGTAGTTTTCCCGCACCCCGGAAGCCTCATGTGTTGTGTACAGCCTGCTATTGTAGTGGTTGACTGTATGCAGCCTTCTGCTTGTCAACATTGGTGCTTCTGTGCAGCATTTACCCACAGATGTGCGTACAATGCATACGGGTACACAGAGGTTCAGCGTACGGTAATTATGTCATACGTGAAGGGGTACACCGTGATGCAAAGAAGCATCAACATTTATAAGAGTATAACGTGGGAAAACACCCAGAATTTTACACTGGGCATATACTGTATACGGTTTCTTCCCATCTGTGTACATAATGTCTAACTATTACATGTCTTCTATTATAGAGTATCTTCTCCTGAACTTCTCTCTCTCAGTATTCCCACCATCTCATGCATCTCTCTTTCAGAACCTGACAATGGCACCCAATATGCAATGATTATTGGCATTGTCTGTGCTGTTGTTGCCTTCATCGCTGTCGCTGTTGGTGTTGGAATCTATTGCTACAAGAGTAAGTGACAGATTAAAATTTTTATTTTTCTCAAATGTTCCTGTCTTTCACAGTATAAATGAATGAAGCTCAGAAGAATTTGATTGCTTAAAGAGGAAGTAAAAATAACCTGCAAGAGAAAGGGAGAAAGGCATAATGAGCTAGTATGCACAGCATACTAGCTCATTATGTGGCACTTACCTGATATCGCAGCCCCCGAAGTCCTCCTCGTCCCCCTCCGCCGCCGACACTGTGATTGGTGGAGCGGCGATGACGTCACTCCCGCGCATGTGCGCAGGACCGGGAGATCCCAGCGCATGCGCGGGAATATGGCATTAACCCTGGTTATGCCATTAAGAAAAACTGCACTTTCAGTGCGCCTGCACGCGCCGTAGACATCGGCGCCTGCAATTACCTCCAAAACCGTGCAGGTTTAGGAGATATTTCTTACACCTACAGGTAAGCCTTAATCTAGGCTTACCTGTAGGTGCAAGATGTGTGGTTGGGATTACAACCATTTTAAAGTGACAATTAAGGAAGCCACCATTGCTGCCCTCCCCCCTACAAAGTTTAAAGCAGGGATATGCAATTAGCGGACCTCCAGCTGTTGCAGAACTACAATTCCCATGAGGCATAGCAAGACTCTGACAGCCACAAGCATGGCACCCAGAGGCAGAGGCATGATGGGACTTGTAGTTTTGCAACAGCTGGAGGTCCGCTAATTGCATATCCCTGGTTTAAAGTCTAGGTCCTGTACTCAGCCCTCCACTGTCTCCCACAGTACCTCTTTTCTGCCAGAAGATGTCCTCAGTGGGACAGACAAAACTGGAACAGAGGCTTTGGGAGGGGACTAGGGGCAGGCCTCCTACCCACTGACTATAGGCCTGGGCTTTTAAGGGAACACTGCTTTTTGGGAGATGTGTGCCTGGGGGACCCCTGAAGTGGTCTTGCTTCGGATTCAAGTCCATGTCTATCCAAAACACAGACTCTGGGAACTGGAGGATCCATATATATATTTGGAGTCTCTGTGCCCAAACCAGCAATGACTACGTCACACTGTGAGAGCAGATGGCAATATAATCAGCTCAAGCAACAACATTTTTTATTTATTTTTTGTCACCTGTAAGGCAAAAGCCATAATGTGCTAGTATGCACCGCATACTAGCTCATTATGAAATACTTACCTTAGAACAAGGCATCGTAACTCACCTGGTCCACGCCGAGGTAGCTGACATGTTGCCTCGACGTGTCTTCCGGGTATCACGGCTCTAGTGGCTGGAGCCGCGATGTAGTCACTCCCGCGCATGTGGTCCTACTTTTGAGGTGTACAAAAACCTGTATTTCTGTTCAATAAACAACCATTCTTTTGGCTTTACACAGCATAATGTTTGGGGTAAAGGGTAAAGAGCTGGTATTGGCTCTCAGTCTGCTGGAACAGTTTGGGGGGCAGGAAGCACTGTTTGGCGGAAGCACCAAAGCGAGGTGCCAATCGGTTCCGTCCCACTCAGTATTCCGGGTGAAATTGCACTTCTCATTCAACCTGAGAGACTGAGGACATACTGTGAATGCAGGGTAGGAGGCAGGGGCAGGAAGAGGCACTGATGTCTTTCCCTAAATAGCTTCCTTTACCTTAGTGCAGTCCTTTTACACTTACCTCATCCTTCCATTTTGCTTTTAAATGTCCTTATTTCTTCTGAGAAATCCTCACTTCCTGTTCTTCTGTCTGTAACTCACCACCGTAATGCAAGGCTTTCTTCCTGGTGTGGAGAGAGCCTCTTGAGGGGGGAGGGGGCGAGCAGGCAAGTCAGGACACTCTCATTTTTGCAGATAGAGAAAGGAGCTGTGTGTTAGTGGGCGTCCTGACATTCCTGCTCACCCCCTCCCCCCTCAAGAGGCTTTCTCAACGCCAGGGAGAAAGCCTCGCATTATGGTGGTGAGTTACAGACAGAAGAACAGGAAGTGAGGATTTCTCAGAAGAAATAAGGACATTTAGAAGCAAAATGGAAGGATGAGGTAAGTCAAGGGGGACTGCACTAAGGTAAAGGAATATATTTAGGGATTTTTTTTTTCCTTTACAACCCCTTTAATGTCAGTGCTGATATCTGTATCATCAAGAGCCACCCACTACCAGGAAAATATTTGAAGTGAAAGAGGGGTGTGGGGTCATCCAGGAGGCGTTGGCGGGGAAGTCACAAACCTGGAACGAGCATGTTGTAAATGAATGCCAGGAAAGTTTTCAATTCCATAACTAATGCCTTGTACACACGATCGGAATTTCCGATGAAAAAAGTCAGACAGAACTTTTTCATCTGATTTTCCGACTGTGTGTGGCCCCATTGGACTTTTTTCCGTCTGAGTTTAGAAATAGAACATGTTATTTTTTTCCGATGGCAAAAAATCAAATTGGAAATTCCGATCGTCTGTGTCGAACTCCGACGGAGAAAAAAAACACATGCTCAGAATCAAGTCCACGCATGCTCGGAAGCATTGAACTTAATTTTTCTCGGCTTGTCGTAGTGTTTTGCAAGACAGTGGTATGCAAGACAGCTTGAACGGAATTCCGATTGAAAATTCCATCGATTTTATCCCACTGGAAATTCTGATCGTGTGTACAGGGCATAACTGTATCTGTTCTGGGTCACTAACTCAGACAGCATTGAAGCCAAACATTAGCAAGACAGCCAGGGAATGAGCATTCTCAAAGGAAGATTTCAGCAATGGTGGCCTCCAGCATTCTCTTGTGATATTATCTCTTTATTATTTTATCAGCATCCATAGTGTCATTTATAGAAAGTAGGGGTCCGTTCTTCAACTTTTTATTTTATTTTTATAGCCATTTGTAATTATATTAGTCTGTTTTGTATTCTTTTCTGATGGGTTATATCCCTTCTATGGATGTTTCAAGCCTCAAAATTCTGAAAGTTTGGATATTGGCTATGACAGATTGTGATGAGCTTTTATTTAATATTTTCCTGTTTCTAACACAATAATTTATATATTTCAGAGAAGGGAAAAGGTTACAAGACCACCAGTAGTAAGTATCCCATCATGTCCTGTTCTCTGTAATTTTAGTGTGCCTGCAGAAGTGTGCCTGCAGAAGGCAGCAAAGCCGCGGACCGACGCAATCGTGCGGTGGGGGAGCACACCCTAGAGAATAAAATGGCGGTCGTTGCAATACTTTCTGTCACACCGTATTTGCGCAGCGGTCTAACAAGCACTTTTTTTGGGGGAAAAATACACTTTTTTTTTATTAAAAAAATAAGACAACAGTAAAGTTAGCCCAGTTTTTTTTTATATTGCGAAAGATAATGTTACGCCGAGTAAATTGATACCCAACATGTCACGCTTCAAAATTGCGTCCGCTCTTGGAATGGCGACAAACTTTTACCCTTTAAAATCTCCATAGGCAACGTTTAAAAAATTCTACAGGTTGCATGTTTTGAGTTACAGAGGAGGTCTAGGACTAGAATTATTGCTCTCGCTCTACCAATCGCGGCGATACCTCACATGTGTAGTTTGAAAACCGTTTACATATGGGGCGCTGCTCACGTATGCGTTCGCTTCTGCGCACAAGCTCGGCGGGGCGCATTTTCAGGCGCCTAACTTTTTTTAGCTGGCTCATAGATTCCATGCAAACTTGTCAAACTCTGGACTGTAGAATATGTGAGGAGGTGAGACGTCTTGCAGATAATCTTATTCTGTGATACAAGTTTGGAGACCCCTGGTTTAGTGCAACGCATGCACTGCAGTGTTTTGTGGTGCCATTTGTTTTGAACACACTTCACAGTAGAGGACAATGCACTGCAGCACATTACAATGCATATGGCGTGTGTTGCAAATTCATTCTTATAAAAAACTGCATGTCCAATTTTTCCTAACTGCACTACCAGTACTTACAAAATAGATGGTTTGTCTTAGGGCAGTAGACCATAATGTAATCTTATTCTGTGATACAAGTAACTTTTATTATCATTACCTACATTATATGATAGGAATAACTGAGGAGATCCCCAATATTGTCTCTCTGTACAGAATTTTCTCTGTAATAAAAAAAAGCATGTGCCAGAAGGATGTTCTCTCGCTCTGTACTTTATATAGCATTATATGATGATCATCATTGCCTATGATCTCCATACAGACTAAATTGCTCCACTTTCTTTTACAGCTTCAGATGCCAGTTCTGACTCCTCCAACCAGAAAGTCTGAATGTACACAATGGAGGAAATCGCAGGAAGAGGAGCAGATGAATTTTCTTTCCATTCACTTTCAGCCTATTGCACTTGCTTCTGTCTGCTTTCATTAATACACCTAATGTCATGTAATTTAAAGAGAACCTGTCATGTATTCATAAATTTGAATATAAAACCAGGGTGGTACATCAATTGTATGAAGATTGAGAGAAGTATTTTCCCCATATTGATCAAATCATCATGGCTGACAATGTGACTCCTATAAAGGACTATAATAAATATTCATATACAGATTTAACGGATTGGATCAGTGCTGAGGATTTCTGATTAGTACCATCATTGTACTCGGTACTCTGCATCTGACTTCCCAGGCCCTGCAGTCAGTAGTGTATTTAGGTTTTGTGCTGCCCTAGGCCTGACTAAACTTGTGCACCCCCCCCCCCCCTAATTTAAATATGACCCACATAATTGTTAAGGCCACACCCCTTGCTGTTTATGACCCGCCCTGAAATTTTCGAGTGGGGACACTAGTTCTGGGGGGGGGGGGGGGGAGAGAGTGGGAAATGAATTCCCTTAATTTGCATTGATTTCCTCTCACTTTCTGTTTAGCTATGGGGCAGGAAGTGAAGGGAAATCTCTGCAATGGGACAGGGATGGTAAAAAATAAACTGACATGGGCTATAAAATGAAAAAGAAAAGGTGTAAAGTAAAACTATAGGCAACACATTTTTGATAATTCTATGGAAAGGACTAAGAAGATATAACTTAGGCCTCGTACACACGACCAGTTTCCTCGGCAGAATTCAGCTTCCGACCGAGTTTCTGGCTGAATTCTGCCGAGGAAACTGGTCGTGTGTACACTTTCGGCCGAGGAAGCCGACGAGGAGCTCGGCGAGGAAATAGAGAACATGTTCTCTATTTCCTCGTTGTTCAATGGGAGCTCTCGCCCCGCCGAGGTCCTCGGCGGCTTCAGGGCTGAACTGGCCGAGGAACTCGATGTGTTTGGCACGTCGAGTTCCTCGGCCGTGTGTACGAGGCTTAACTGTAGCGCAAGCTGGTGGAGACTCTTTCTGTGCTGCCCCCCTTCAAAATACTGGCCTAGGCCTGGGCATTGTTGGCCTAGGCCAGGATACAGCATTGCCTGCAGTAATATCTGAGTAATGATGGGGAGCATATATTGGACCCCTGTAAAATCATGAGGATAGAATCACCAGAGATACCATTTCTGATCTGTTTTATGGGTGTAGACTCCTTTCTACGTTCATGATCTTGGCTTGAGTACATCATGAGTCAGTGACCTGGAACAGGCATGCTGTCATAATTCCCTTCTGTGTGCCTGTGTCAGGTCAGGGAGTTGTGTGTAGTGGATTCAAGGACCAGGATGATGGTAATTCGAGGATCAGGGTGATAGTAATTCAAGGATCAGGGTGACGGCCTCAGAACTTGCACTCCTAAAAAAACAATCCAATCTGGCATCTCTCATATCTCCATCCTCACAGGTTTCGTTTATTGCCAGCCATGAATAGTGAGCCGCCTTTCCCTTTATTATTGGGGGACAATTAGTTTCTCTGTACATTCGTCAGAAGAACATTGATATCCTGATACACGGCTAATGAGGTCATACACACAATGTGCCATATTCTATGACAGGTTTTCTGTAGGAATAGGATTTATACAGCAATTATCATATTATACAACATAATTCTGCTTTTTTTTTTAAGGATAACTTTTACATCTTTTCATATTTGCAATAAGGTGAAGGTTTTTAATTTTGTTGGGTTTTATTTTATTTGTAAGTGATAGTTTGATTTGTAAAAAAAGACATTATACCATACCTACGTTTAACATCTCATTTCATCATGGACACCACTATCATATTCTGGAAACAACTGCTGGGCTTCTTCAGGTGGATGATGACCCATTGCGCCAAATAGACACAGCTCTCCCGCTGCCCCTTTCATGTATGTCAGAATGTTTGATGGGCTTCCCTCATCTTTACAATGAATGGTGTTTGTCATCTGCAAATCGCTAAGGTCAGACCAACATTGGCATTTCCTTTCCCCTCATTCAGAGGAGTTCTTTGCTGTACAGACCAATATCCATAATGGACTGAACTCCGCAGGGTGTATATAGAAGTGCTCCAGACATCATAGAGATGTAAGAAGCTTTTCAGAAAATACTGAGCTGTGTTTTGCTTTAGGGTCTGTGTCACTGGGCTTTGGACTTGTGTCGATAGCATTAGTATGAAACACGTATGAAATCATTCAGAATTTACTGATGGGTACATTAGATCTGCAGTTGACCTCCTCCTGATCTACTTCAAGCAGGTTTTGCATACCCATAGACTTCATAGCAGAGGCGTCCCTAGGGGGGGGCCAGAGGGGGCCCTGACCCCCCCAACATCATGCTGTGCCCCACCATGTGCCCCCCCCCACACATGGGGGGGGGCACATGCAATTGCAATTTTTGTATTTTGCTCCCCGAGAGGGAGAGCATCCCCAGTCAGCTCTGTGGGGGATTCCTCCCCCTCCCTCTGCTCGCCATCACTGCATAATGCGAGCGCTCACACAACCAGATATTCAAGCCTGGGCCGTGTTTAAGTGTGTGCACTGCAGACTGCAGTACACTGTAATCACTGAACTACATTATCTCCATCCCTTCTCTCCCCCCCCCATCTGTCTCCCTCCCCCTCTCCTGTTCCTGTTCTTTCAAAACATTCACAATTTACTTTCACTTTCAGTCAGGCAGATAATATACGGTGCAAATTTCTTTCCTGCATCCACAGATTGCAGGAAAGAAACTTGCATGATTCCCCCATCAACAGACAGTGGTGACAGGGTAATATCCCTCCTGCCCAGCAATTATATTCTCCCGACAAACAGTGATTATCACTAGTGACTATACAGCAACCACTAGTGATAATTATAAGAGAATCTGCTCATTAATGGTTCAAATCTCAGCCAGTTTCTGCTGAACCAGCTGAGATTTAAACTGTCTATGGCTGGTCTTAGCTTATAGGCAGCCCATACATTGATTAGCACTGTGGAGTGTCGGCTTCCTGGCGTGATCGGGCATGTGGGATTTCAAACACACCCGAGCCCATCTCTATTGGTTGTAGACAGTTGAGCTCCCTGCAGGTTGCTTAGCAGCAGTGGACCCTTCTCTGACATGCTGATCGGGATGCAATCCAGTTGATGCTCGCAGTCAAATCCTAGTCATAAATATCAGTGATTTTTAGGGCTGTTACTGATCAAAATGTTTCTGTTCGATTAATCTTTTTTTTTTTTTATCGATTAATCGACTTATTTCGATTAATAGCGCACATACAGATCCAACTACTTTTAGCTGATCTCCTTAAAGGCTGATTCCCAGTGCAGCTACCAACCACTAGAAAAATGGATAGCAGGATACAAAAAACACACAAAGGCAGCGCTCGATGGGAATAGCATTAAAACTTTTACAGTCATCAAGTAGGTAACCAAATAAATATTGCACTGGAGATAAAATCGATGTAGCTACATAAACTGTAAAAATGGTGCGAGTAATACCAAACGGTAACAAAAGCAGTCATAAAAACATGTAGCTAAGTATGATACTGGTATAAAAATGTGTACAACTATACCACTGCTGAATCCAGATGAGGAGAGGTTAACATCAGTCCGTCGGCATGTAGATGTCCCATGAAGGGAACTATCACAACTCCCAGTGGATGGCTGTAGAATCCCAGGTTGATAGAGGAAAGTGTAACAGCCCTTGCGTGTGGCAGATAGTAAGGTCCCGCTGGCATGCAGATATGAAGGCACAGCAAAGGAGCCCTTCAGATGGACACGGCAAGCCCCGCCGGTGTCCGTGACGTTACTGGATCTCCAACGGAACTCCCTGAAGGCCCAGAAGCCGGCGGAGAGGTGAGTACCAATCAAAAGAATTTTAATCGATCAAAAAGATTTTGATCACTCAAAAAAATTCATGATTAATCGATTAATTAAAAGTTAATTTGCACAGTCCTAGTGATTTTATTGATCAAAGCCCACACTTTACAGGCATAGAGCCCACATGGCTGCTGATCATACAATTGATTATATTTATGTGGTTGTACTCTTGATGATAATAAATACTGTGTTTATTAGATCTGACTGGGAGCATCACCTGGATCACATGCCGATCAGCATGTCAACATAGAAGGTTATACAGCATTACTGCTGCTAGGTGACCAGCTGGGGGCTCGGCTCTCTATAACCAATAGTGCCAGCCTTCCCCTGCATGCACCCATAATGTCACCAGCACTAGGTCCTAATAGACTGCCACCACTGCCAAGGAGACAGACGCCAGACCAGCGCTGTAAATAGCAGGGACAGGACAGCTGGGGATCCCCACTGTGGCAGAACACCAGTAGACTCCCTGGCAAGACATCCTTTGCAACCCTGATAGTTCTCCCACTGCTTTGGACCCTTATATTTTCTTGGTGTGCTGGTGACATATATCTCTTGTTTTCTGCCACCCTGGGGCCCCAGTATAGTAGGAAGGGAGCTCACTGCAGAACATGTGAAAGGGCCCATAGTGGGATCGTAGTATAGGGCCCCAGGATATATATATATATAATTGCATTTTATAGTTGGACCCCCTACTTTTGTCCCTGTGCCCCCCCTAAATATGAAAGCTGGAGACGCCACTGCTTCATAGTGTTCGTCACCTGTCTGAAAATGCCTTTACAGTGGACATGTGCACTGCTGAAAAACGTGTTTGTTTTAGTTTCATTCATTTTTTTTTTGTTTTTGTTTTTTTTTCTGGGTCATTTGTTAAGATTGAAATTCGTTATTTTCGAAAAATAATCTTAATTTCGGAAAATCAAAATTTCCCAAAAATTTAAAATAAGAACGGAAATTCGAGATTTCCACAATAATAACTGTTAAATAATAGGTATTTGGAATTTCCTTTCAGATTTGTCTGGTAGTGAACACGACGAATATGAATTTTATCCGACGTTACGAATTATCCTAAATAACGAATGTCGCATCTAAACAAATGGAACGTAACAAATAAATAATAATTCGTAACTTTGGATAAATCTTTGTTTGTTACGTTCACTAACAGCCATATTTGAAAGGAAATTCCAATACCTATAATTTAATAGTTATTTCAGATTTTCAAATTTTGGGGTTTTCTGATTTTTGTTCTTTTGAATCTTTGGATTTTCGTTCTTGCTTTCGAATTTCCAAATTCAATGGGTTTTTGTTAATTCGATAATTTTCCGAATTAACAAATGTGTCAAATTTCGTCCAAAAACTAATTTGGAACAAAACAAAATTGCACATTCTACTTTACAGTCCAAAACCCACGTTATGGACCGGCTGATGTTACAATATCAAAGCAGGCATATTATAATTGAGTGAACTCAGACATTCTAGAGGAATATAAGAGACCATTGATGACATGATTTATGATGGAAAATGTCAGTATGTTGTTTTTTATTTTTATTTTAATGTTGCTTAAAGGAAAGAAAAGGTATTGTTAAGTACTTATATTCCACATACAAGCCATAAATACAAATCGATTGTTTAGTGCAGGGGTCTCCAAACTTTTCAAACAAAAGGGCCAGTTTATTGTCCTTCAGACTTTAGAAGGGCCGGAGAGTGTGGCCAGCAGGGGCAAAAATGGCGCGGGCCTGGCATCAGTGAGAATAAATATGGCCTCAGGGTTGGTGGTCAAAGAGGAGGAGTATTGCCCCTATTAGGAGGAGGAATAGTATCCTGTCATTGGTATTGTTGGAAGAAATAGTGCCCCATTGTTGGTGTCAGTGGGAGGAATAGTGCCTCATATCAGTGGGAGAAATAGTGCCCCAATCTGGCCCTCGGGCCGCAGTTTAGAGACCCTTGGTTTAGTGCAACGCATGCACTGCAGTGTTTTGTGGTGCCCTTTGTTTTGAACACTCTGCACAGTAGAGGACAATGCACTGCAGCACATTACAATGCACATGTGTGTGTTGCAAATTCATTCTTATAAAAAACTGCATGTCCAATTTTTCCTAACTGCACTACCAGTACTTACAAAATAGATGGTTTGTCTTAGGGCAGTGGACCATAATGCACTGTAATATGTTGAGTTAACATAATCTGTAATGCCTAAATGTTTTTTCTCAGAAATTCCATTGACTCTGTCTGGCTTCCCAGCTTCAGGAGGCTGAGCATTATCTCCATGTTCCTGATATTATAAAATAAAAACAAAGAATGATATTCCCTTTAAGCCATCAGTTGGGATGCAGAAAACTTGATACCAAGCCTTTCTGAAACACATCTGAGGTTGTTGGGTGATTCAGTCGACTGGAATAATAATGTATCAGATGTGGTCTAATTCCCCAGTTATAGATTGAATAAATTATCTAGCACTTGAAAAATCATTGTCTCAATCACCAGACAGAGACCTGAAATGATCAGATATAGATATGAGGCACATGAGAGAACAAATGGCATGTTGGTAATAAGACTGTATTTACTCTATGGACATTAAGTCAATAAATAATAGAATTTTGGGATGTAACTATATTTTTTTTTAAGATTTTAATTATCAATAAAATTGGCTTGCCCCTATGAAGTGACTCTGTTTACTTTTTTGTTTTGTCTTGTGTTCTAAAATACAGTGGAACCTCAGATTACGAGCATAATCCGTTCCAGGAGAATGCTCGTAATCCAAAGTACTCGCATATCAAAGCGAGTTTCCCCATTGAAGTCAATGGAAATGAAAATAATTAGTTCTGCATTGACTTCAATAGCATGCAATACCGCATGCGGCCAGAGGTGGGGGGCACCGGAGAGCCACGGAAACAGCCGGAAAGGGCCAAGGACAGCTCGTAAAGGCTCGGGAACGGAGTATTGTCTTTCCAAGCATTTCCGAACAGCGCCATTTGGCTTTGCTCGGCTCCGGCGCCCCCACCACCTCAGGCCATACACGCTACTGCACACCTCTTTGGCCTGAATCCTGCTCGTTTTGCGAGACAACACACTCACAAACTGAGTTAGGATTTTTAAAAATACAGTGCTCGTATTGCGAAACGCTCGTTAACTGCATTACTCGCAATCCGAGGTTCCACTGTAGTTAAAATCTGAGTTTATGTTGCTTGTGTATATAAACCCTAACAATGAAATTTTTTCTTTTTGGTATTGAAAGTGTTTTGTAACATGTTGTATAATAGCCGAGAGCAACATTGTTGGGTGATGGGAAGCGACAGCGCTATTTTATGTAGGATAGGGATGGGATTGTGAAGGGTGGGTTATGGCAGATGTGGGGCAGTAAAGTAGTAGCAGGGGAGCAGTGGAGCAGAGTCTCTGGCAGGTAGTATCCCCTGTGCAGCTCTCTCCTCCCTTACACTGGGTGGGGGTCTAGATCGGGCTGTCCAGGGATACTCCCTGCTCATCTTCCAGTTCCCCCCTGGACTTCAAGTTGGGTCTGGGCAGCTTGAGAGCCCGCTACCCTCTGGACAGCCATGTAGTCACCTGTCAGGGGCCACCAATGCATCCTCCTCAGGGGCCACCAATGTTTCCTTATCACTGCACATTAGAAGAAAAAAAAATTATTTGCTAAATTTTATAACAAATTACCAATTAAGACCCAGACCATTATGCAGGTTAAGGACCTTGCCCCTTTTTGCGATTCCGCACTGCGTCACTTTAACTGACAATTGCGTGGTCGTGTGACGTGACTCCCAAACAAAATTGGCTATAAACAAAAATAGAGTGACAATTTTGAAAAAAAATCTATTTCCTGGCCAGTCCTCCCGTCAGCACATCATGGGTTAATCCCTCCTTCGGTCCACCAGTACCACCTTCTCTTAGCTAATAAGTAGGGGGCCCCTCCTCCCCAGTCCTTGTTCCTTTTTTTTTTTTGGTCGGACGTCCAGACCACTAGAAGACTCTTCCGGAAACTACAAATGAAGAGGATATTACCCCCCTGCCGAACCAATCCCACCCAGGTTCAGCCTCTCCTCGGGTTGGAAGGTCCAGAAATAATAAAGGTATGAACCTTTATGACCCTGGACGCTCAGGTGCATGAGCTGCGGGCAATATAGCTTAGGAAAAGCTTACTTTATTTTTACAGGGCTGTGGTGTGTCTCTCCCATACGCTGGAGCGTGTGTGGCTTGCTTATTCCTCTGAATCTGTGCTCCGTAGGAGCGCGCCGCCCTCCCTTCCTCCACCTTCTGTCAGGCGGTGATGACGTCACAGGGGGGGCGGTGCCGGAGGCGCGCCGGGGGGCGGACCCCGGAGTACTATATAAACTCGCAATGGCAGACAGCTCAGTGCGGTCTGCCACTGCTCTTGTAAAGGAAGTGTGAGGTAAGCCTCCTGCTAGGAGGAGGTGAGAGAGATTGTGTCAGCATTTTTCAGCGCTGGGCTGTGTTTTCTAAGGAAGATGTTTTCTCTTTTCTCACATTGTCTAACAGAGCTTCTACAGCCGTCCTAACTGCCTGCTGCCACCCTGAATTATTTCCCTTATTGATCTAAGGTAAATATGCCTATTTAAAGGGGCAGTGTTGTTTTGAAAAAAACAAAAACAAAGTGAATAATAAATAATCAAGGTTAGGTGTGCATATATATTGTAGAGTATCCATATATATGTGTATTAGGAATAGAGATATATATGTAAAGATATGTAGATAGATGTATAAAATAAAAATATAGATACGTATTTATTAGGTATGGTCTGCAACTGTTTGCCTCACATCTAATGTGCGTATCCTGCTTTTTATACAGCATGAGCTCACCACAGCCCCAGAATGCACCAAGGTCTCCTGACAGGTAGGAGGGGTCTACGGGGGCCACAGTTTAAAAGAGTGCACACCAAGAGCTAAACATAGTTTTCTTGGTTGTCTTTTTAGGAGCAGAAGCCCTAAGATAAGACATGAACGGAGAAAGAAGTCCCGCCACCGCTCAAAATCTCCGCAGGCGTCTGGCTCTCGGGGCAACGCATAAGTCCCATTCCAGCCCAGCACGCCAATCCAGTCACTCTGCGACTGTAGCAGAGCCAAGTGGGTCAAGGCCCCGCCTGGACGATGGTCTTTGTTGGGCATGTTCGGCTCCATCCGAACCTGGCAAGCTTCTTTGCGCTGGCTGCATTAAAGATGTGGCCACAGACAGGGAAGCAGAAGCAAAAAGAATTAAAGACTATATCCAAGAAGCAGTGGCAGAGGGTATTCAGTCAGCCTCAGCTACCAAAACTCCTAGATCAAGGCCCAAAGTTAGGAGCGTCAATCAGCCAGGGCGAGACGATTCACCCACTCGGGAGACGCCATCATTAGGCTCATCGGACTCTGAAGAGCCCTCAGAATATTTATTTGATTTTCAATATATTGAAGCATTTGTCACAGCTATAAGAGAGGCCATTGATTGGGATCAAGATGTTCAGCCACCTGAAAAAATTAAAAGATTTTTTTCCTAGCCGTAAGAGACAAGGGGTTACCTTCCCCCTCTTGCCGGAAATCCGAGAATGGTTCGAGGAAGAATGGGAAAGGCCAGAAAGGAGGGCAAACGTTCAAAATCGTTTCTCAAGGTTATACCCTTTTAAAACTCCAGAGGCAGACCTTTGGGACTCACCATTGGGCATAGATGCGGCCTTACAACGCTTGGCCAGACAGGTCGCGCTGCCTTTACAGGATTCCACGACCTTTAGAGACCCAATGGACAGACGTGCAGACACAGACCTGAAAAAGGTATACTCAGCCGCAGGTGCAGCGTGCCGCCCGGCCATTGCCCTAACTTCAGTCTCCAGGGCACTCAAAGTCTGGACCACGAGAACCCAAGCAGCCCTTAAAGCAGAGACAGGCTCAGAAGCACTCATACAAACAATGGAGGATTTCGATCTTGCGGCCGATTTCATAGCAGAAGCCTCTATGGACTTGACAAAGCTACTTGCAAAGATCATGGCTTTTGCAGTGACGGCAAAGAGGGCTCTTTGGTTGCGGCATTGGGGCGCAGACAGCACCTCCAAACTGAGTCTCTGCAATATTCCGTTTAACGGCAAGGTGCTGTTCGGAAAGACCCTAGAAGAAGCTATCAGTCGAGCTACAGGGGGAAAATCGGGTCTAATACCACAGAGACCCAGGAAGAGACACCAGGCCACTCGGCCAGCCCAGCCAGAGTACAAAAGGGCGTATGACGCCAGGGCATACAGGCCAGGACGGGAATATACAAGACCCTACTGGAAAAATCCACAAAATTCCTTCTTGCAGAAGGTAAAGTCTAGAGCGGCGCAGACCGCAAAGAAAACCGAGAAGTCTTTTTGACAGGTCAACCGCCCATCCTGTCCAGGTGGGCGCCAGGTTAATGTCCTTCTGGAAAGTATGGGCGGAGGAAATCAAGGACCAATGGGTCCACAAGACGATCAAATACGGTTACAAAATATCTTTTCAGCAGAAGCCACCCAATACGGTGGTCCACACAGAATGGCCGACAGATCAGAAAAAACGGAATTGCTTACAAGAATATTTAACCGGCTTGCAGCAAAAGAAGGCGATCGCGCCGGTACCCCTATGTCAACAAGGAAGAGGGGTATATTCTCCAATCTTTCTAGTTCCCAAAGCATCAGGAGATCTCACACCAGTTCTAGACCTGAGGGTTTTAAACCACTTCATAGAGCCCAAGACGTTCAAAATGGAATCCGTATTTACAATCATCTCTGTATTGCAACCAAGAGACTGGCTGATATCAGTCGACCTAACGGATGCATATCTGCACGTCCCAATCAACAAGAGACATCAAAAATATCTAAGATTCCTTGTGGGGGAAGACCACTTTCAGTTCCGGTGTCTGCCGTTCGGCATCAGCACAGCCCCACGAATATTTTCCAAAATCTTGCTAGCAGTTATTGCCGTCATTCGCCTGAAGGGCATAAAGATTTTTCACTACCTAGACGACATTTTGGTAGTAGCACGTTCAAGCAAAGAACTGGCGTGTCAACGCGAGACGGTTTTGGAAATCCTATCAAGGTTTGGCTGGATCATCAACAAACAAAAGAGTCAATTAATTCCCTCACAACAGATGGAATATCTGGGACTGGTCTTCAATACAAACAGAGGCCTGGTCCTTCTACCCGAACGAAAGAAGGCAGAGTTGGTAGCTTGCGTGGGCAGCATGATGAAATCATCATCGCTAACGGCGAGAGATTGTATGACCCTACTCGGGATGTTTACTGCAGCAAGCCCAGCCGTTCCTTGGGCAAGGTTCCACACAAGAGCCTTCCAGACAACCTTCCTGAACCAATGGGACAGTACTTCTCTCCACCAGAGGATCCTCATGCCAAGTCGGATTCGACAGAACTTAGCCCGGTGGAAGTCATCAGCCCCTCAGCCCCGGGGACTGGGTTCTGATAACTTTGGATGCCAGTCTCCGGGGCTGGGGTGCTCACTGCCTCGGCAGGCAGGTGCAAGGGCTTTGGAGCAAAACGGAATCCCGACACTCCAACCTCTTGGAGCTCCAAGCAGCATACATGGCCCTACGGGCGTTCGAGAAGCTGATACAGGGTGCTCGAGTCAAACTAATGTTGGACAACAAAACAGCAGTGGCATATGTAGCCAGACAGGGCGGAACCAAGAGCTTGCCACTTCTGCAGGTGGCAACCAAGATATTTGTTTGGGCCGAAACACATCTGGAAGCCCTAACAGCAGCTTATATTCCGGGCAGCCAGAATTCCATCGCAGATCATCTGAGCCAGGACTTCCCCGACAAGAACGAATGGGCCTTGAACTGGAAGTTCCTAGAACCAATCTTCTCCGAGTGGGGGACACCCTCGGTGGATCTGATGGCGACTCGAATCAATGCAAAGACACCTCAATTTGTCTCCAGGTTACGTTGCAACGGGTCCTTGACCCAGGATGCATTCTCCATTCCATGGGATTTTCCCCTAGTATACATTTTTCCGCCGATGCCGCTAGCAATGAGAACTTTGTTAAAAATTGCGAAGGAGAAGGTCCATACAATAATAATTCTCCCCTTTTGGCCGCAGAGGCCGTGGTTCCCTCTACTCCTACACATGGTGTCGGCTCCCCCGATATGGCTACCGCTAAAGAGGGACCTCCTATGGAAGCGCCAATGGGTACACCCCAACCCGAACAGGTTGCAACTGACGGCCTGGCTGCTGAATCAACCAGACTCCAAGCACAAGGCATTTCAAAGGAAGTAATTTCAACACTCTTAAAGTCTAGAAAGGCCTCGACCAACGTCACCTACAACAGGGTCTGGGCAAGGTTTACAACCTTTGCAAGAAAATTTCTCCTCACTGGATCCGAGTGTGGCACAAGTACTGGACTTTTTGCAATCAGCTTTAAACAAAGGCTTGGCGTATAGTACGTTGAAAGTACAAATATCAGCTTTGTCGTGTTTTACAGGACATAGATGGGCAGACGAACCACTAGTAAAACAATTCTTGAAGGCAACCATGAAAATAAATCCTCCAAGGAAGTGTCTATTCCCGACATGGGACTTAGGCACAGTGCTAAAAGCGCTGCTTCTACATCCTTTTGTACCGGCAGAATCCTGTCCATTCTGGTTTCTAATGCCGCATACAGACGGTCGTTTTTTGTGATGAAAAAAAATTACGTTTTTGAAAACGTCATTTAAAATGATAGTGTGTGGGGAAAATGTCGTTTTATGTCTTCAGAAAAACGACCAAAAAAAAATTCGAACATGCTCGAATTTTTTGTGTCTTTCAAAATGTCATTTTTTGTGTCAATGAAAATGATAGTGTGTGGGCAAAACAACGTTTTTAAACCCGCACATGCCCAGAAGCAAGTTTTGAGACGGGAGGTAAAACTACCATTCATAATGGAGTAAGCACATTCATCACGCTGTAACAGACAAAAAAGCACGAATCATCTTTTACTAACAAGTAACCAGCTAAAAGCAGCCTCAAGGCGAATAGAACTTCCCCTTTAGAGTGCCGTCACTTTGTTCATCATTTTTCAAAATGATGGTGTGTATGCTACATCGTTTTTGAAAATGAAGTTTCAAAAATGTCGTTTTTTTTCATCACTTCAAACGTCATTTTTTTTTCATCACAAAAAACGACCGTCTGTATGCGGCATAACACTTAAGCTGTTTTTTCTCACCGCTGTAACATCGGCAAGGAGGGTTTCTGAGCTAGCAGCCCTATCCAGTAAAGAACCGTATTGCATCGTTCTTCCAGATAAAGTAATTCTGAGGCCTTCTCCAATAGCAACACCCAAGGTAGTTTCAAAATTCCACCTTAACTGGGAGGCAGTGCTACCTAGCTTTACAGTATCTCCTAGGCAGGAAAAAGAATTGGACCTCAGACCTCTGGACATGGTCAACCTTTTCTCAATTTATCTGCACCGTTCTCAACAAATACGCAAAACGGATTCCCTTTTTGTCCTGCCATCGGGACCTAAAAGAGGACAAGCAGCTTCAACAAGAATAATCTCAACCTGGATCACCAAAGTAATAAAGCTCACGTACGAGAAACAAGGGCTGACGCCTCCGCAGGCAACTAGAGCTCATTCTACCAGAGGGGTGGCAGCCTCTTGGGCAGCATTTGCCAAGATTCCGGTTGAAGAAATATGCAAGACAGCTAGTTGGAGTTCCTGCAGGACCTTCGCTAGGCATTACAGTTTAGACGTGACGTCATCTAAGGCGTCTAGTTTCGGAAATGCCGCATTTATAGTTGTCGTCCGAGTCTTTTATATATTTTCCCGCCCTAAGGTGCTAAATCAAATCCCATGATGTGCTGACGGGAGGACTGGCCAGGAAAACGGAAAATTGTTATTCTTACCTTCGGTAATTTTCCTTTCCTGGCCTGTCCTCACGTCAGCACAGCTTTTCCCTCCCTATAGTCTGTCGTCCGCCAAATTAGTGGAACAAGGACTGGGGAGGAGGGGCCCCCTACTTATTAGCTAAGAGAAGGTGGTACTGGTGGACCGAAGGAGGGATTAACCCATGATGTGCTGACGTGAGGACAGGCCAGGAAAGGAAAATTACCGAAGGTAAGAATAACAATTTTCCGTTATTTTTAACTTTTTGCTATAATAAATATCCCCCAAAAAATATATAATTTTTTTTCCCTCAGTTTAGGCCGATATGTATTCTTCTACATATTTTTGGTAAAAAAAATCGCAATAAGCGTTTATTGATTAGTTTGCGCAAAAATAGCTTTTACAAAATAGAGGATAGTTTTATGGCATTTTTATTAATATTTTTTTTTTACTAGTAATTGCGGCGATCAGCGTTTTTTTTTTTTTTCGTGACTGCGACATTATGTTGGACACATCGGACACTTTTGACACATTTTTGGGACCATTGTCATTTTCACAGCGAAAAGTGCTATAAAAATGCACTGATAAATGTGAAAATTACAATGGCAGTGAAGGGGTTAACCACTAGGGGTCGCTAAGGGTTTAAGTGTGCCCTAAGGGAGCGATTCTTACTGTAGGGGGGCGTGGCTGTGACATCACTGATCGTCGTTCCCTATAACAGGGAACAGACAATCAGTGACACTGCCACAGAGAAGAACAGGGAAGGTGTGTTTACACTCACCTCTCCCTGTTCTTCAGCTCCTGTGACCCGATCAAGGGACACCGGCGGCGATCGGGTCCCATTGGCGCGGTCACGGCGCTTCGGACCGGGTCGCCTTACGTATATCGGTGTTAGGCAGTCCTTAAGTGGTCAAGAAAGAAACTTTTTTTTTTTTTAAAGACATTTTCTATCTTTCTTCATGTATTTAGAAAAAAAGAAACCACTTCAGCCCCGGACCATTTTGCTGGTCAAAGACCAGGCCACTTTTTGCAATTTGGCACTGCTTCGCTTTAACTGACGTGCGACGTGGCTCCCAAACAAAATTGATGTCCTTTTTTTCCCACAAATAGAGCTTTCGTTTTGTGGTATTTGATCACCTCTGCGGTTTTTATTTTTTGCACTATAAACAAAAATAGAGCGACAATTTTGAAAAAAATGTAATATTTTTTACTTTTTGCTATAATAAATATCCCCCAAAAATATATAAAATGTTTTTTTTTTCCTCAGTTTAGGCCGATATGTATTCTACATATTTTTGGTAAAGAAAAACGCAATAAGCGTTTATTGATTGGTTTGTGCAAAAGTTATAGCAGCTACAAATCTAAAGGAGAACGAGATTCGCATTCCAAGGACCACGGCTATGGAACGCTCTACCTACAGAAGTGAACCATCGGGCCTTCAGAAAAAAACTTAAGACACATCTATTCTGAAGCGTAGCTGGACGACGACATTGGATACAGCGTCTTGAGGTGATTTTAGTTTTCATTTGTAGCGCTATACAAGTTACTCACTCAGCTACAAAATAGGGGATAGTTTTGTCATTTTTATTAATATATATATATTTTTTTTTTACTAGTAATGGCGGCGATCGGCGATTTTTTTTTTTTTGTAACTGCGACTTTATGGCAGACGCTTTTGACACATTTTTGGGACCATTGTAATTTCTTACAGTGATCGGTGCTATAAAAATGCACTGATTACTGTAAAAATTACACTGCCAGTGAATGGGTTAACCACTAGGTGGCGCTGCAGGGGTTAAGTCAGTACTAGGGAGTGATTCTTACTGTCGGCAAGTGGTTAAATATTACCAGAAAAAAAAAAGCTATATCTGTCTCCAAAAAAATTATAAAAATGTAATTTTGGGTACAGTGTTGCATGACCGTGGAATTGTCATTCAAAGTGTGGCAGCGTAGAAAGCTGAAAATTGGCCTGGCAGAAAGGGGGTGAATGTTTAGAAAAAATTGTCTCTTCACTTTTTTAATTGGCTTTTAGAGTCAAAGCAAATTTGTCAAGCCCTGAGTTATGCATTGACACAAGGGCCCAGATTCACAAAGGACTTACGACAGCGTAACTCCACGTACGCCGTCGTAAGTCCGAATGTGCGCCGTCGTATCTATGCGTCTGATTCTTAGAATCAGTTATGCATGAATTTTGCCTAGATACGAGCGGCGTAAGTCTCTTACGTCGTCGTATCTTGGGGTGCATATTTCCGCTGGCCGCTAGGGGCGCTTCCGTATATTTCCGCGTTGAATATGCAAATGAGCTAGATACGCCGATTCACAAACGTACGTGCGCCGGGCGTATCAAGATACGTCATTTACGCAAGGCGTCGGACCGGCGTAAAGTTACCCCTCATAAAGCAGGGGTAAGTCATGTTAGGTATGGACGTCGGAAACGTACGAACAGCGTCGTATTTTACGTTGTTTGCGTAAGTCGTCCGTGAATGGGGCTGGGCGTAGGTTCCGTTCACGTCAACTATTGAGCGGGCGTAATTTACTTTGAAAATTCGACGTGATACTGAGCATGCGCGCGAATGTGCCGTTTGTAAAGCGCGTCATTTACGTAGGGTCACCAATCATTTACATACAACACGCCCCCTACCAGCCTAGTTTGAATTACGCGAGCTTATGCCGGCCAATTTACGCTACGCCGCCGTAACTTAGAGCGCAAGTCCTTTCTGAATACGGGACCTGCCGCTCTAAGTTACGGCAGCGAAGTGTATCTGAGATACGCTACGCCCGCCTAAAGATAGGTGCTTCTTGGAGAATCTGGGCCAAGGTAACCAGATGGCCAAAGAAACTTTCCTCATGGTCTTCAGCTGTGAGACCTTATCCCTGGTTCACACTACCGCCACGTGCGACACAGAAAGTTTCATGACAAGTCAAAACACATTCATTTCAATGGGTGTCATCTTCATTGCTGCAAAAATAGTTTCTGCAAGGCTTTTGTCGACTTGAGTGCCCTATACCCAAGGCCCGTGCAGGCATAAGGCAGCCACGGTAAGCACCAGGATGGTGGCAAAGTCAGGGGTTTCCCAAGAGTTGCTTATGCTGGCGCCAATGGCCAGCCTGTCTCCAACCTGTACACAGCCTAGCTCATCCGCACACTGACAGGAGGCGGCGCAGCACAGTCCTGGTGTTCTGTCGAAGTGCTCCCCATCGAATAGGGCCTGGGACGAACGGCGCATGCACCGTACATCATAGCACGACAGACGATTTGCCGATCAGCTGGGCTGATGTAACAATGGCGCATGCGCACATCGTAGGAGGTATCTCTGGCAGATCCCATTTGAGCTGCAGCGCAAAACTATAATACTGACACTCGAAGACACTGTCCCCCTGCCCTCGAGTTGAGGGAGGATCACTGGATCATGAAGAAAAATAATTCCTCCCACCTCCCTGGGTTCGGTAGCAATGCCTCCATTTCAGCAGCAGATAGAACGTGGGAGAAGAGGGGGAGCCTGGAGCAAAGTGAGACCTGGAGGAGGGACCAAGGCCAGCAGAAAGCACAGGAGGAGGAGCGCGATTGGTAGTGGTGGTACAGCACAGATGAAGATTTTGCTCTCATCTCTGCATAAGGTGAGGCAAGCAAGCTGTGTATATTATTGAACCAGCCCTGCCATTGTACCATGCATGCAATCTCTGACCGTCCGGAGCGCCATCTCTGACCATCCCTAGTGCCATCTCTGACCGTCCCGTATGCCCAGGGCAGGACTTAGGGTGGTGGGGGCCCCTTGGCTTGAGTGTTGAAGGGGCCCCCTGGAGCCGAGAATTGGGGGGGGATCGAAGATGTTGAGCGAGGAGGGGATCATAGTTGTTGAGCGGGGGGGGTGCGCATTAAAGTTGTTGAGCGGGGGGGTGCCTCTCACCTGTGCACGGGATGTGTCGCGGCTTTCTTCCCTTTAGCAGACATCCACACACCGCTCCGGTTCCTCCTGGGGGGGGGTTTGCAGTTGTTGAGCGGGGGAGTGCCTCTCACCTGTGCCGACAGCCGGGGCCACAGACTGTCATTAGCCTGGCGTGTGTGTCGGCTTTCTTCCCTTCAGCAGCCACAGTCCTCCACACACCGCTCCGGTTCCTCCTGCTTCCGTGCTGTCTTCTCTTGCAGTGCGGGAAAATTAACCCTTTCGCGGGACTGCAGTAAGAAGCTGTCTGTGCGGGAAAGTCCCACAGAATCCGTGTGTGTTGGGAGGTATGTGCAGGGACGCCATCAGGAATTTTGGGGCCCCTTACACAGCTTGAGGCATTGGCCCCCTGGAGCAGAGAACGGGGGGGGGGGGTTGCTGCCGCCTGAAATTGAGAAGCGGGGGGGCTGCCGCAAATTGAGAAGCGGGGGGGGGGCCTTTACAAAAAAAAGAAGAAATAAAGAAAATATACCTCTGGGTCCTTTAATAAAAAGAAAAAAGAAACCTCTGGGCCCTTTAATAAAAAAATAAGCATTTATAAAAAATACATAAAAAAAGGGAGGTTGCCATCCGGGGGCCCTGGGGACCTCTGGGTCCCTAAAAAAAAAGAAGGGGGGGTTGCCACATGGGGACCTCTGAGCCCTTTAAACAAAAAAATTATATAAAAAAAAGGGGGGGGGGGGTTGCCACCCGTGGGCCCTGGAGACCTCTGGGCCCTTTAATAATAATAATAATAATAAAATATATATCATATATATATATCTATATATATATATATTATCTATCTATCTATCTATCTATATATATAAAAAATATATACAAAAACATTTGTTTTTATAAAAAATAAATAAAAAAGGTGTTTTTTTTTTTTAAAGGGGGCCCCCTATTGGGCGGGGCCCATGGGCTTGAGCCCAGTCAAGACCAATGGTAACAAGGGAAAATATAGACACAAAAAGCGTCTATACGGTAATGCGCTGCCAAAACAATCCTAAACTAAGCAGCCAACACAACAAAAAATAGATCACTTTTTGTCACAAATAGAACATAGAAAAAACAAAAGTGTGGCGCTGATGAAAGTATAAAACAAAGTCCATATGATAGGACAATTGCAAATAGCAGATAAGCCAAAGTCCACAGTAGAACCAGATCTCTGAAGCAGATGAGGGACAACAAAGTATAAGTTCCTTAAACCATGAAGATGGGTAAAGATGTCTGCTTACCAGATGTTGAGACTTGAATAGGTGTACACCTATCAAGTCATACAGGCTTGTAGGTTACTGAGAACCTGATGTCGTCTGCTGGGGGAAAGGGATGTAGGATCCAATAGTCCTTCCTCCTGGATGTTGTTGATTAGCCGATAACCATATAGAAGTCTCAGACACGAGAATCGATGATTGACCAAAGGGAAATTAAAACACACATAGCGTGATACTGCATATGGTTGAAATTTATTTTAAAGGGAATAAAAAATTTACACTCACGTGTGACCGGAGGTAATAAAAGCGCTTGTACAATAAAAGGCAGAAAAGGTCAGTGTCTTCTCCCGACGCGTTTCGTTCAATAGAACATCGTCTTGGGGCACTGACCTTCTGCCAACATGAGCCAAATATATAACTGTAGATGTCCCCTACCTTAATTCCGTGATCCGTATGGGGACAGGTCGCGCCGCATCTAAATGAGTCTCCACTTCCGGGTTGGAACAAGATGGAGTCACTAGCGTGCGCTTCAAGCCTCGATCTGAAAACGAGGCTTGAAGGGGAATGGGATGCACACTGTGCGGAAAAGCACGCACAAAGACAAGGAGCGGAACGTAATTGCGCTAAACACCAACGTAAGTAACGTGACGTGACTGGCGTTCAGACTATGAAGCGCAATGAAGAAAATATGCGTTTCACCGACAAAGGACGAAAACTCACGTGGTGTAAAGCCTCCAATAGAGGCACACGGTGGACATGATACAAAACCGCAACGCAAAAAAGTGGGGACATCTAGCGTTTAAATAAGGAATGGCACCAAATAACCAATTGTAAGTCAGTTAGATGTAATAATGGTCACATATGCATGTGAATATTAAATGCAAAGAACAGTAAGAAAATTCATCTAAAAAATTCATAAACACATAAAATATCAATCTATCGATGTATAAGAATAAAAGATGAAGTAAAAATAAAAATAAAAATGAGAAGTCTAGAATTGTAAAAAGAAACTTTTACATGATCATATATGACAACAGTACCATAATAAAAAACAAAGAATGGGGATAATCATGATTTGTTAATAAAAGAATTAATATCCCATTCAACATTCAATCCATATGGCATATACGTTTGTAATTCGTATATCCAAAATGTTTCAAGCCTCGATACCCCTCTAGTCTTGGCTCCACCTCGTGGTACCGTATGTTTTGTATATATACAAAACATACGGTACCACGACATTTCAGACAAGAACATAATCGTGATCCTGCTGGTACCCAATTTTTGATTATAGACAAGTTTGTGGCCCCCTGGAGAGGTGGAGCCAAGACTAGAGGGGTATCGAGGCTTGAAACATTTTGGATATACGAATTACAAACGTATATGCCATATGGATTGAATGTTGAATGGGATATTAATTCTTTTATTAACAAATCATGATTATCCCCATTCTTTGTTTTTTATTATGGTACTGTTGTCATATATGATCATGTAAAAGTTTCTTTTTACAATTCTAGACTTCTCATTTTTATTTTTATTTTTACTTCATCTTTTATTCTTATACATCGATAGATTGATATTTTATGTGTTTATGAATTTTTTAGATGAATTTTCTTACTGTTCTTTGCATTTAATATTCACATGCATATGTGACCATTATTACATCTAACTGACTTACAATTGGTTATTTGGTGCCATTCCTTATTTAAACGCTAGATGTCCCCACTTTTTTGCGTTGCGGTTTTGTATCATGTCCACCGTGTGCCTCTATTGGAGGCTTTACACCACGTGAGTTTTCGTCCTTTGTCGGTGAAACGCATATTTTCTTCATTGCGCTTCATAGTCTGAACGCCAGTCACGTCACGTTACTTACGTTGGTGTTTAGCGCAATTACGTTCCGCTCCTTGTCTTTGTGCGTGCTTTTCCGCACAGTGTGCGTCCCATTCCCCTTCAAGCCTCGTTTTCAGATCGAGGCTTGAAGCGCACGCTAGTGACTCCATCTTGTTCCAACCCGGAAGTGGAGACTCATTTAGATGCGGCGCGACCTGTCCCCATACGGATCACGGAATTAAGGTAGGGGACATCTACAGTTATATATTTGGCTCATGTTGGCAGAAGGTCAGTGCCCCAAGACGATGTTCTATTGAACGAAACGCGTCGGGAGAAGACACTGACCTTTTCTGCCTTTTATTGTACAAGCGCTTTTATTACCTCCGGTCACACGTGAGTGTAAATTTTTTATTCCCTTTAAAATAAATTTCAACCATATGCAGTATCACGCTATGTGTGTTTTAATTTCCCTTTGGTCAATCATCGATTCTCGTGTCTGAGACTTCTATATGGTTATCGGCTAATCAACAACATCCAGGAGGAAGGACTATTGGATCCTACATCCCTTTCCCCCAGCAGACGACATCAGGTTCTCAGTAACCTACAAGCCTGTATGACTTGATAGGTGTACACCTATTCAAGTCTCAACATCTGGTAAGCAGACATCTTTACCCATCTTCATGGTTTAAGGAACTTATACTTTGTTGTCCCTCATCTGCTTCAGAGATCTGGTTCTACTGTGGACTTTGGCTTATCTGCTATGTGCAATTGTCCTATCATATGGACTTTGTTTTATACTTTCATCAGCGCCACACTTTTGTTTTTTCTAAGACCAATGGTAAGTCCGGCCCTGCTTATGCCATGTGTGCCATCTCTGACCGTCTCATATGCTATGCATGCAATCTCTGACCGCCCAGTGTGCAATCTCTTACTGTCCCGTGTGCCATGCATGTAATCTCTGACCGTCCCGTGTGCAATGGGTGCAAGCTCTGACTGTCCCGTGTGCAATCTCTGACCGTCCCATATACCATGTGTGCCATCTGACCGTCATGTGTGCAATCTCTGACCGCCCCGTATGCCATGCGTGTAATCTCTCACCATCCCGTATGCCATGTGTGCAATCTCTCACCGTCCCATGTGCATTCTCTGACAGTCCTGTGGGCAATCTCTGACCATCCTGTGTGCCATGCATGCAATCTCTAACCATCCTGTGTGCCATCCATGTAATCTCTTTTTTTAACAAGAAATGCATGCAATCTCTGACCGTCCTGTGTGCCATGCATGCAATTTCTGACCATCCCATGTGCCATATGTATTCAATCTCTGACCGTCCTGTGTGCCATGCATACAAACTGACCATCCCATGTGCCATGATGTATGCAATCTCTGACTGTCCCGTGTGCCATGATGTATGCAATCTCTGACTGTCCCATATGCCATGCGTGCAATCTCTGACCGTCCCATGTTCCATGCATGCCATCTCTGACTGTCCCGTGTGCTATCTCTAACCATCCCGTGTGCTATCTCTGACCGTCCCGTGTGCCATCTCTGACCGTGTGCAATTTGTTAATGTCGTTCAAACCTCACATGTGAGTTATCACTGCGATCGTTAGGCCTCGTACACACGATAGGTTAACCAGAGGACAACGGTCTGAAGGACCGTTTTCATCGGTCCAAACCGATCGTTTGTAGGCCCCATAGGTTATTTAACCTTAGGTTAAAAAAATGGCAACTTGCTTTAAAATGTAACTGATGGATTGCTAACCGATAGGTCAAAAACGATCGTTAGTACGCACAACCATCGGTTAAAAATCCACGCATGCTCAGAATCAAGTCGACGCATGCTTGGAAGCATTGAACTTCGTTTTTTTCAGCACGTCGTGTTTTATGTCACCACGTTCTGACACGATCGGTTACATAGTTACATAGTTACATAGTTAGTCAGGTTGAAAAAAAGACACAAGTCCATCCAGTTCAACCACAAAAAATAAACAAACATAAAAAACACAATACAATCCCATACACCCAACTCCATACCCACAGTTGATCCAGAGGAAGGGAAAAAACCCCAGCAGAGCATGATCCAATTTGCTACAGCAGGGGAAAAAATTCCTTCCTGATCCCCCGAGAGGCAATCGGATTTACCCTGGATCAACTTTACCTACAAATCTTAGTACTCAATTATTGTATGTACATTTAGGAAAGTATCCAGGCCTTTCTTAAAGCAATCTACTGAGCTGGCCAGAACCACCTCTGGAGGGAGTCTGTTCCACATTTTCACAGCTCTTACTGTGAAGAAACCTTTCCGTATTTGGAGGTGAAATCTCTTTTCCTCTAGACGTATAGAGTGCCCCCTTGTCCTCAGTGTTGACCGTAAAGTGAATAGCTCAACACCAAGTCCACTGTATGGACCTCTTATATATTTGTACATGTTGATCATATCCCCCCTAATTCTCCTCTTCTCAAGAGTGAATAAATTCAGTTCCTCTAATCTTTCCTCATAGCTGAGCTCCTCCATGCCTCTTATCAGTTTGGTTGCCCTTCTCTGCACTTTCTCCAGTTCTCCGATTTATCCTTTTTGAGAACTGGTGCCCAAAACTGAACTGCATATTCCAGATGAGGTCTTACTAATGATTTGTACAGGGGCAAAATGATATCTCTCTCTCTGGAGTCCATACCTCTCTTATAAAGGAAAGGACTTTGCTCGTTTTGGAAACCGCAGCTTGGCATTGCATGCCATTATTGAGCTTATGATCAACTAAAACCCCCAGATCCTTCTCCACTACAGATCCCCCCAGTTGTACTCCCCCTAGTATGTATGATGCATGCATATTCTTAGCCCCCAAGTGCATAACTTTACATTTATCAAAAGTTATTTAACTGATGGTGTGTACGCACGAGGGACCATCAGTCAGCTTCATAGGTTAACCTAGAACAACGGTCCTTCAGACCGTTGTCCTCTGTTTAACCTATCGTGTGTACGAGGCTTTAGAGAGCAATAATTATTTTTTATTCATAAAAGTGTTTTTTTTCCCCAAAAAATTACGTTTGGAAAATTGCTGCGCAGATACCTTATTACATAAAAAGCAATGACCGATGCTCCGGGGAGACGAGCCGAGGACTGACCGTGAGTTTTGACTGATCGCTCCCTTTGTTTCTACACTGTTCCTGTCACAATTATTTTTCCCCTTTTTTTTTTTTTTTAATCGTTATGTTGCTTTTTGTCTCATATGCCGGGACCATAACCCCCCAGAGGACTACTCCACGCAACTGATGTGCCTCTGCACCCCACCCCACTGCTCACAATCGATCACAACGATCACTTCCAGCCATTAATCTACTGCCGCCTGATCGAACATCCCCCCCTGACTAAAACCCTGTATACCTGAATCTCTATAGCAATTTTGAGCTGACTGTTGGATACCTGAGAACTGACAAGGTCACCATTACCGCTCGTGCGAGCTGCCCGGCCTAGTACCCTGCCCTGGACGTGGCTCTCTTCTAGGTACGAAAACACACCTCCATGTTAGGATCTATGCGACACTAGACTGCATGAGAGGGACCCCGTGTGTATAACACAATGCTCTACAGGCGGGGTTGGGGGATCAGGGACCCTGGATGCCCTATATCCTTTTTATTAGCTGGTCCATGGAATCATCAAAACTGTTTAGTGCCTGAGTTCATTTCATGTTTAACTTTGTTCTTTTCTTCTTCTCTAACATAAGGCAAGCTACCATTGATGTGCTGGAGGGTGGGAAAGAGACCGTTTTCAAGTTCTAATATCGATTGTGCTGTTCTGGGGGTTATGATGCAGTTTCTCTCAAGAACTCTATGCTAACGGTCTGGCAGATCTGTTCACACTTAGGTTGAGTATTTGTTGAATAACCTGCAAGTTTGATCATGATTGATCGTGTTTTATAGGGCTGTGTGTGCCGCCCGTTGCTTGGCAATGTCTGTCTGAAATTTTACACTTTGGTTTTACTTTTCTCTTTTTTATTTTGTTGTGCCTGTACGTTCAGACAGTTACTTGCCTGAGGTACTGACATACCGTTGTCGTTGCCTCCCTAATACCCCACAAAGTGTCCTGACATCCTTTTGGAGTCGCGGGACACAACATTCACTGCAAACGGACTCACCCCAGCGGAACCGATTTCGGGCCCGTGGGGGAGAGCCTCTGTCAGTTGACCTTCTTCTTCTGACTCCATTGCTACTTCATTTCTTACTACTCCTCTCTCTTACTTCTGCACTACTCCCTGTCCTCTCTTACACCCTCCCTCCCATCCCACATTCCCCATCCCACCCACATCCCTAAAGTATATTAATCTACCCGCTGCACAGCGAAACTGATAGACTCTGGGGTGTTGTTGCTGACTTGTCTCCTGCAGTTCTATCCTACCAGGTTGCCTTACCGACCGACCACGCTACCTGAGAAGATCGATATGGCCTACTCCTCTTTGGGGACCAGTCCACTGGTGATATCGCATAACGTCAGGGGGCTGAATATACCGGAGCGTCGCTCAACCTTACTAAAGGAGCTAAAAAAAGGTAGGCCACACTTTGTGTTCCTCCAGGAGACCCATTTTAGAACCAACCAAATCCCTAGACTCTTCAATGCTCACTTCCCAAGTGTGTTCCACTCAACCAACAGTGAGTCAAAATCAAAAGGTGTGACGATACTGATTAGCAAGAATGCACCCTTTCAACCCACAAACCAGTTAAGCGACCCAGGGGGTAGGTTCATCTTTGTTAAGGGCACATATGGAGGTTCACCAATGACCCTTGCAAACGTCTATTTCCCGAACAGGGCGCATGGCACCTTCTGCCAGAAACTTGTCAGGGAACTCGCCGGGTTTGCCAATGGCTGTATCATCCTAGGAGGGGACTTTAACGTGCCCTTAAATCCCCTGGAGGACACCTCTAATGGGAAATCATGCATCACCTATCGGCTCCTAAAACGACTCAAGGTGATGCTACAGTCTCTAAATCTGATCGACACCTGGCGTTTCTCGCATCCAGGGGGACGTGACTTTACCCATTTCTCGGTCCCTCATGCGAGATACGCCAGATTAGACTATCTCTTCATCACGCAACGTGACCTCACGAGATTGACGGGTGCGCACATAGGCATTCAGACATTTTCTGACCATGCTCCGGTGTCGCTCTCCTTAGATGCGACACACCCCACTGGACGCTCACCCACATGGAGGCTTAACGCATCCTTACTGACCGACCAGACTACACTTGCCTCTTTGACCAAATCCCTGAAATAATTTTTCATGCTTAATGCCACCCCGGGATCAGATCCACTTGCAGTATGGGAAGCGCACAAATGCACGGCTAGAGGAATCTTGATTAGTATTGGGGCAAAACGTAAAAGAGAAAGAGAGGCCTTACTGCATAAATTGTCCACCCAAATTAACAACCTGGAGGCTCTCCACAAACAGTCGCTCTCCATTGATTCAGCCAAACAGCTGCTCGAATTGAGATGCGAACTACAGCAGATCCTAGACTTTTCAGCCAAGCGTATGTTGTTCTTCAAAAAACGACTCTACTACGAAGCGGGTGACAGGTCTGGTAGATTCCTGGCGAGAGCGCTCCGTGAATGCTCCTCCGCCAACATTATTGCTGCCATACAAAGAGAAGATGGGGGATTGGACGTGACAACTGAAAAAATCGCAAACCACTTCCACAGCTTCTACATGAAGCTCTATAACCTCCCACCTCAGCATAGACAACCTCACATGATAGGCGATAGACCTCAGCTCATAAGGGAATACTTAGCCAGGAGTGGCATCCCGTCACTCACAGACAATGATGTTACAAGCCTAGAAAAACCTATCACAGTGGAAGAGATAGGAGTAGCGATAGGACAGCTGAAAAACAATAAAAGTCCGGGACCGGACGGATATTCAGCTATTTACTACAAGACTTTTACTGAAAGCCTTGTAGTCCCCCTTAAAAATGCCTTGAACTCACTGTCTGTACCCAGAAAGGTAACCCCAGATTTTCTCTCGGCCCACGTGGCTGTCATCCCAAAGCCGGGTAAGGACCCCACGTCATGCTCGAGTTATCGTCCCATTTCACTTCTCAACCTGGACGTGAAGCTATTCGCCAAAATACTTGCCACTAGACTTAGCCCACTGCTCCCCGGGTTGATCGGTCTTGAGCAGGCAGGGTTCATGCCGAACCGAGAAGCTAAAGACAATGTTACTAAAACCCTGCTGCTGATCCATGCGGCGAGGGTGCGGAAGATCGAGGGCCTTCTCCTCTCCACTGATGCGGAGAAGGCCTTCGATCGGGTGGCGTGGGACTTCATGACGGCGGTATGCAGCAGGGTAGGATTTGGCCCCTGTATGATGGCATGGGTGGCGGCGCTATATCAACACCCATCGGCTCGTCTAAAAATTAATGGTAGTCTCTCCGAAAAAGTAGAGATTGCTAACGGGACAAGGCAGGGATGCCCATTGTCACCCCTGCTTTTCATCCTTACGCTCGAACCCTTTATCAGACTAGTCAAATTAAACCCAGATGTGATTGGGTTTCGTGTAGGGGACAGTGAGTTCAAGGTTGCGGCATACGCCGATGACCTCCTCTTTTTCTTGTCATGCCCCCACGTCTCGCTCCCTAATTTAATGAAAGAATTCGCCCAGTATGGCTACATGTCAAACCTAAAAATAAACTACACGAAATCGGAAGCTCTCAATGTTTCGCTACCAGACAGATTATTATCCCAGACTAAGGCAAACTCGCAGTTCCGATGGGAAGGAAATGCTCTCAGATACTTGGGGGTGTGGCTAACCCAGCATCTCAAAGACACGTTCGAGCGGAATTTTTCGCCGTTACTTAGGGAATGTGAGAAGGCTCTCAGTGGATGGGACCTGAAACATTTTTCCTGGTTCGGTCGCGCGGCCATAGTCAAGATGGTTATACTGCCCAGATTCTTGTATCTGACACGCACGCTCCCGATTGTGATCCTGCATCGTTTTTTCGCTACCCTGAACTCAGTACTGCTGCGATTCCTTTGGTCCGGGAAGAAACCCAGAATCAAGCTACTTAGTTTGACACAATCTAAAGATCTGGGAGGGATTGGCTTCCCTGATTTCAAACAGTACTACCAAGCGTCCCACTTAGCAAGGATCATGGACTGGCACTGCCATGGCCACTCAAAAGACTGGATAGCGTTAGAGAATGAACTTAGTCCCATGACCCTCCTGTACTCACCGTGGTTGTCGTGGCCCAAGTGTCCACCTCACCTTCGTAAAAACCCACTCACAGGAACCACTTTGGGGATTTTTCACTCACTCGCCAGACAGGGAAAACTCTCCACCTTTCCTAGTCCGCTTACCCCTTTAGCTGACAACCCTGAATTCACACCAGGGGTTGACACCCCGACTTTTAAATTGCCTCGCACCAATGGTCCTCTACTGGCTGGAGACTGCTTTGTAGGGAATACACTCAAAACTTGGCCCTCACTCAAGTTAGACAATGATCTCCCTAACATGAAACAATGGGCATATTTCCAACTACGAAGCTATTTAAATGGATTGGGGAGTCCGGCTAATCTGTCTAGACCACAGACGGTTCTAGAATCAACCTGTCATAAACAGGAACCAGTGGCCAAGGCCACTTCAGTGGCCTATTCATGGCTGAAAAGCACAAATGAGGAAAATTTAGACAAACAAAAACAAGACTGGTCGGAGGATCTAAACTTAGACATTACAGACAAACAGTGGCAAAAAGTATGCACATTGGCACATAAGTGCTCCATCAGCACAAAACTGCAGGAGACAAGTTACAAGTTACTGTCCAGATGGTACAATACACCGGAGAGGCTTCATAAGTGGGACCCTTCAAAACCAGACACATGTTGGAGATGTAAAGCTGCAGTGGGATCACTGCTCCACATTTGGTGGACATGCCCCATGATTTCTGCCTTCTGGCAGGAAGTGTGCGATGTTATCAAGCTGATTACTGAGACGTCCATGGAGCTGTCGGCCGCGTGCTGCCTGCTACACCTGTCCTCCTTCTCGCTTACCCGTTACAAGACTTCACTGACTAAACACTTGTTAAACGCGGCTAAATCCCTTATCCCCCTTTACTGGCTATCCACTAGGGTGCCTACGGTCAAAGAGTGGCTTCGCAAAGTGGCGGAGGTTCGCGAGATGGAGGACACGTTGGCTCAAGATAGGGGGACGGCCGAGAAGTTTCTGGACACCTGGCGGCCATGGTCGGCTTTTAGGTTTTCGAAAGATTATGAATCTATAATGCAATGAATCCACATTGGAGATTCTACCGAGCCTTGGTAGGCACGTAGTGGTGATATTGGCCCCCACACTGATGATTGATTCGGTGACACAGTTACAGGTAGTGTCACTGCCGCACCCCACCTACCCCCCCCCCCTTCCCCATTATCCTTCCCCCCCCTTTTCCTTTCTTGCTCTTTCACACTTCTTCTCGCCTACGATATCACCTCTGATATCTCTTATTACTTTTGGCTCTCTAAACTTAAGTGTAACCCCTACGTACTGATACGTTTTTGACATGAATATGAATAATTAATTCCTTTATTATAACAACTACCTATGCAATGTTAATGACTCCAGGTATTCTCTTGCATTGTCACCTGTTTCTCATTTTCTGCCTCACTCTGTGGAGTTGCTTAGTGGTATATGTATCAGACGTGATATGCACACAGCTGCGTCTGTGTTGAGTCATCCTTCGTATTTCTCTTGTTTTCTATTGACTTCAATAAACAAAACTTTTGAATGAAAAAAGCAATGACCACCATTTTTTACCCTAGGGTCTCTGTATATATATTGTTTGGGGCTTCTGAGTAACTTTCTAGCAAAAAAATATGATTTTTACATGTAGGAGAGAAGTGCTGGAATTTGCGCGGTATGGAAGTGGTTAAAGAGGAAGTAAACCCTCTCTAAAAAAAATAAAAAAAAACACCCTGGAAGACAAAGACATAATGAGCTAGTATGCATTGCATACTAGCTCATTATGAATTACCTGAGATCGAAGCCCCAGCAGCGATCCTCGTTCCCCTCCACCGTCACGCCATCTCTCTCGGAGTGACTTCCGGGTATCGCGGCTCCAGCGCTGTGACTGGCCGGAGCTGCGATGACGTCACTCCCACGTATGCGCGCGGGAGTCGCCAGTCACAGCATGATCGCCATTGGAAACGGCACGTTCAGTGCGCCTGCACCGTTGTCTATGACGCCTGCGCCATAGACATCAGTGCCTGTATTTTCTGCAAATATCTCCTAAACCTTTTAGATTTGGGAGATATTTCTTGCACCTACAGGTAACTACCTGTAGGTTAAAGTGGTTTTAATGGGTTTACAACCACTTTAAAGTCACCTCACGTTCTTCAGCTGTGGGGGGAAGGGGTTTAGACTATGCAACATTCATGTTTTCTTAAGGAAAAGATTGTCCTCTAATTCATACTTGCTAATCGTTTCAGAGTATTCTATTCCCCTCTCCTGTTAAAGTTTCTTCAAGCAATAAATATTCGGAAAACACCCCCTTGACTGCATTATTGGGGCCAAAGTGAATGAACTGGTGCTTGTGGGGCTGGGCAGCCTCTGTACTGATTGGGAAGAACCAACTAAAACCAGCGGTCCTTACAGGAGTAGTGGTACAAATATATTACATTGGAAATATATGTAGCATTACCCTCATTGGAGCTGCTGGATTTTTGGGCGGCATGTTATCTCGTGGCTCCTCCGAATTCTCTAGGGGTGAATGATGCGTATTGCATGTAGTAGAAGTAAAGAAATGTTCACAACAGGTGCTCTTTTGCTGTGCTCTTTATTACCCAGCCGGGTAAAAACAATAAAACTTGTGGTGAGGAAAGTAAAGTTGAAAGGAGGAAGAATAGCAGATTCAGGAGTAATGATAGGAAACAGTCCTGCTCCCAAACGCAACACTTTTCTTCACCACTCCTGCCGGAGTGGGTTCAGTGCACCCAGACAGGCCTCTCTCACAACCTGGCAGCCGGAGTATCACTCGGAAAATTATAGGAATGAGTCTCTGCCACAGACCCTCCCTGGTGAACTTGAACTTGGGAGAAAGTCTCTGCCACAGACCCCCCTCAAAGAGCCTCAGAAGATACCTCTGCCACAGGTTCCCTCCGGGTGGAATTCTTGAGTTGCGTGCGTCTGGATCTCCTTCAACTTGTCGCCCAGGTACCGACTGACAGGTGATTAGTCCCGCAGTGTCCGGCTACCTGTGATCCCCGGGGGTTCCGTCCATGTCCCATTGGAACACCAGCCTCTCAATGGCGCTCCTCCGATCGACTGCCCACCGAACAGCACACAGTTTGGGATCTTCAAAAAGAAGAGGGGGCCGCTCACTGGCCCCCTATCGCCTTTTCAGACACTCCGGGCCAACATGGTCCTGGAGCCAGGAACACCGCGTAGCACACACACCCCGGCCAGGTAGGCCATAGCGCCGGGCGCCGTGATGTGGCCACCCGAAAGGTGGGTCCCATAAATACCCCCTCCCAGCATGCACGACGAGGACAAACCCTCGCCATTGGCTGCTAGGAAGAGCACCCAAACCTTGACTCCACTGCCGCCACCTGCAGCACCGGGGTTGGAAGAACACCCCAGCGCAGCAGAATGGCCCACAGCACAGCCAAGCTGAGACAGAGACCGCAATTTGACAATATCAATCAGGATCAGAGTCTAATTATACTCTGATCTACATTTAAATTTGACTAGCACCAGTACTGTAAAGTACATAGGCGCTACATATATAAAAGTGAATCCCCCCCCTTTTGACATACTATAGATCTATATTTTCCTAAGCGGCTTAAAGCCTATCTTTGAGAAAAGGAAAAATGTTCCCTTGTCATGAGGCTGCCCCGCACTGCAATGGTTAAAGAGGAAGTAAACCCTGAGGCCGGATTCACACTAGCGCTGTGCTAATTTCAGCTCTCTTATCTCTGCAGAGAGATAAGAAAACTGTTCAGCAGAGCAGCTCCGTTTTACATGCGAATTTGGAGACCTGGGAGAGGGGAGGGGGGAAGTGTATTGAGCTGAATGAGAGAAATCCGGAAGAGAAATGAACACATGTGCGAATCAGATGCGTACCCATAGAAGATAATGGGCCTGAATTCGCACCTGAGCCACACCGCAATGCCTAGAAAACGCAGTTTTACTTATCCCATTCCTCTGCTCCCCGAGAGCTCTCTTCTACTCCCCTAATATCTGGCAGTTGACTGTCCAGCTTTGCATTGTACTTGATGGCATGGCATAAGAGGCTGCAGGACTGATTTTACAGCCTGGAGGAAGTTTGTGGAAGTAATGGATTGGGAGAGTAAAAAATGCTTTTTGAAGCATCCTAGACTTAATTGAGCATTGAACGCTTGCAGTGTGGGGACAGCCCCTGTCCAAGGGAGCATTTTCCTTTCCCTATATATAGATTAGAGTGGTAGACTGCCCAGAGCAATTTGTATAGTTTTCACTTGGTCTTTTCCTAAGCTCTGTAGGGTTGTGATTTTTCACTGCTGCCAGTAGGTGTCACTGGTACCAGTGGCAATAGTATGAGATTTCCACAATCCAGTAAGAGGTTCATGGCCAATGATGCATGCTGGGAGAGGATATAAATATAAGGCGCTGCTTCACTGAACTGTGCTATTAGGCCCAGTATCCTGTGTGGGGCCTACCATGTGCTCTAGATGTGGAGATAGGCCTGAAGTGGTCATGAAATTGTCTTGCCTGTCAATCGGGATACCAAGATACAAACCCTAGAGGGGACCTTGCTGGAGAAACACAAGGCATTGTGAATCTCTTGGAAAAGGATGCACTGAAGCCTAAGATGGGGCACTGGATCCAGCAAGAGACAGCAAAGTCGTTGAATCAGCTGAGATATTATCTACAGTGTTTCTGGGTCAGCTTAAAGGTTCTGACACTGTGAAGCTGGACATGGAGAGGTCTGTAAGTGATTTACTTGGGTACCAGGGACCCCTAAACCTCACCTCCTTGTGTGTTGATGAATAAAACTGCTAAAAGTCAGAAAGTGACTGGTGCCCATGTTCTTTCTTGGTCACCCATTTTAGCCATGGACTCGGACCTGGGGTGACATGCGTGGCCACCATGCCGCCAGGGGTGTGCTACACTTGATTTTACCGTTATGCAGAAAATACTGCCTTCCTGAACCTTAGTCACAGCCCTAAAGTGGTTGTAAACCTCAAACATGAAATTTAAACAAAGCATATTTCTTTCTCGTACATCAAGGGACACAGAGCTCTGTTCTTTACATCATGGGTTATATGGTTCTCCACCAGGTGATTGGACACTGGCACACCCTAATTACAAGGGGAGTTCCCCTCTATATAACCCCTCCCATATGGAGAGTACCTCAGTTTTTTCGATAGTGTCTACGGTGTTGGTCACGGTTTAACATGTGCTAAGAAGAAGCTCTGCTGAGGGCCCCTGCAGGGGTTATGGAACTACACAATCGGATCCATCCAATAAGGTCAAACACGATGCCAAAATGGTTGGTACCCGGACCTCGCAGAAGAGCGAGGTGTTGCCTATAATGTCTCTCTTAGGAGGACTGGACTCTGGGATCCAGCACTTTGTGGCACGCCCAAAGGTTTTCTGGCAGAGTGCTCTATAGGCCCAGGGAGGAGGCTCCTGTAAGTAGTAACCCAGAACCCTGAAGGTTGGCACAATAAAGGTGGTGGCTGAAGGCTAGATTTGTCTGGTCTCCAGCAGTATTACTGCAGTGGGGATAAGGCAAGTGGAGTCAATCCTGTAAGAAAACTCTCAGGATTCACTTCTATAGCGTAGAGTAGCATGTCTTTTCTGTTTCTGCCACTAGAGGGAGTGTACTGACATACCTGTTGTTTTACTCACATGTCATTCAGGACAAGGCTCAGTGTAGCTGGTCTGTGTATCAGCTTACACCTTCCGCTGCAGGCTTTGTCACGATTGTTGCAAGGGGGGGTCCCGCATCTTTCTAAGGTCCCACGGCGGTCCCCCAACTCAGCTCCTCTCTCCCACATCTACCCCCGTCTGCCGCGGACCCCCTTAGGCGCGCGTGCACTGGGAACACGCTTTTTGTTCATGAAGGCGAATGAAGGTATAACTGATAATTGCTGTGTGACTTCCTATCTTCGTATCCAAGCAGTGGGGCAGACAGGACTGGCAGATGCTCAGGTTAGATGGATCCAGACTCAGACATGAGGATGAAATCAACATGGGTTTATTCAATCCAGATAAGGCAATACACGGTGATACAATACTGTTCTGTAGTAGTGGTATCAATGCTGACTTGTTGGTATATGTCCTGAGGCTAGCTAATGAGCAGCTGCTGGTCAAAAAACTGATGCCTTCTCGAGCCCAAAAAATGTGGAGTGTCTAGTCACACAGCCATGAGGAAACTGTGATGGCTGCCCCCAGGGAAGAAGCCAGCCCAGCTCGAGTCCACGCCTCCGATACAAAAAACTTTACTAACAAGAACAAAGGCGTGTGGCATGCAAATTCTGGCCAGCAGATGGCAGCAGTACAAGAGATGCATAAAAACAACATGGAGAAATGAAAATTAATAATGCAATGTACAAATAACTATGAGAAGAACAGCACACTTTTTCTTTTTGAAACAGTGGGGAGAAGGGAAGGGGTGTGGTTTCGTGAGCGCGCCCGTGCTACTGCGCAGGCGCGAGGCGGCAGATTTAAAGTCACAGACGCTGAAGATCCTGTAAGCCAGCGGTGAAGACACATATAGGTAGATTCACATACATTGCTGCAACTTTGCGGCGGCGTAGCTTAAGGCATTTAAGCTACGCCGCCGTAAGTTAGCGAGGCAAGTACATGATTCACAATGTACTTGCCTGGTAAGTTACGGCGGCATAGCCTAAAGCGGGTGTGTGTGCGTAAGGGCGCCTAATTCAAATTTCTCTAAGGGGGCGTGTTTTATGTTAATGGGGCTTGACCTGACGTTTTTGAAGTTTTTTTTTAACTGCGCATGCGCCGGGTGCCTACATTTCCCAGTGTGCATTGCGGCTAAGTACGCCGCACGGGCCTATTGATTTTGACGTGGACGTCAACGACGTAAATCCCTATTCACGGACGACTTACGCAAACAACGTAAACATTTTGAATTTCGATGCAGGAACGGCGGCCATACTTAACATTGGCTACGCAACCTAGGGCCTAGCTCTAACTTTAGGCGGCCTATCTATTACGTAAACGGCATAAATGTACTGCGGCGGCCGGGCGTACGTTCGTGAATAGGCGTATCTACTAATTTGCATATTCTACGCCGACCGCAATGGAAGCGCCACCTAGCGGCCAGCCTCAATATTGCAACCTAAGATAGGACGGCGCAAGCCGTCGTATCTTAGATATGTTTAAGTGTATCTCTGTTTGAGAATACACTTAAACATAAGTCGGCGCAGATTCTAAGTTAAGTCGGCGTATCTACTGATACGCCGGCCTAACTCTCTCTGAATCTACCTAATAGAGCTTTGGGGCACGTAAGCACCTCTAAGTGTGGTTGGATACAGGCATACTAAGGCACCTACTCAGCATTGGGCTGTGCATATTAGCAGGCATGGTTTATTTTGCGAGACTAGGCTCAGCAGTTAATGCACTTGTAATAGTACCTCTGCTTTGTTGCTTAAAGCGGAGGTTCACCCTAATAACATTTATATCTGACCAACTTTATTATACTTGTAACAAGTACAGTCTGCATTTTTTTTTTTTAGGCTGTACGTACCTTGTAATCTATCTTTGCAACCCGGCTTCTGGGTAGTTCTCTCCGCCGGAGTAGGCGTTTCTCTGCCGAGGAGGAATGTCATCTGGGAGGTCACCCAGATGATTGACATCCGTTCCCCCCGGCGGATAAGGCCCTGCCCCCCGTATTGCATAGGTACGCACGAGTCAATGCGTTTCCGAAAGAAGCCGAATGTGCAGAGCTGTGAGTCAGCTCTATACGGCGCCTGCACTAAAAATAGCGCCTGCAAAACGACCTGAAACAGCCGCTGCTGTCTCTCCAGTGTGAAAGCCCCAAGGGCTTTCACACTAAAGCGGTGCGCTAGCAGGACGGTAAAAAAAGTCCTGCTAGCAGCATCTTTGGAGCAATGAAGGAGCGGTGTATATACCCCTCTTCCACCGCTCCTGCCCATTGAAATCAATGGGCACCGCGGCTAGACCGCCAGCAAAGCACCTTTGCAGAGGCGCTTCGGGTGTTTTTAACCCTTTCTTGGCTGATAGCGGGGGTAAAAGCGCCCCGTTAGCGGACGAATAGCGCCGTCAAATTGGCGGTAAAGCACCGCTAAAAATACGGCGCTTTACCACCGACGCCACCCCCGCCCCTGTGTGAAAGGGGCCTTAAGGCAAGTAAACTGTGCACTGTACTGTACTTACTTAGTCCTAGTCTAGTCCTAGTGCTTTGTCCTATGGTGGCCAAACAAAATTACTTTTTTTTAAATCCAGTCAATGCGCAATTTAATCAAAACAATCAAATCCGCAAACAATCAAATAGGCAAAACCTCCTCCTGATCTATTTAGTCTCAATTGGCATTGCATTCAATCAAACCAAGCCGATCAGTCAATATGGAATATTATCGATGGTTTTGCATTGATGTGCCACACTTTTCATGAATACAATCATGTTTCGATTGATCAGATTTTGAGTTTACATGGTGGAAACAGAAGTGTTATCAATAATTTATGATTGCAATTTATGACCGTATCTTAAAGCTGAGCTCTAGGCTCCTTCAGAAAAAATTTTTAAAGTCAGTAGCTACAAATACTGCTGTTGACCTTTAATATTAGTACACATACCTGTCCACAAATCCAGCGGTGTCTTCACCTGAGCCGATTTTGCTGCCGTCGCCATGTTGGTTAAAGCGGATGTGCCAGTAAAAAAAAATATTAAAAGCCAGCAGCTACAAATACTGCAGCTGCTGACTTTTAATATTAGGACACTTACCTGTCCTGGAGTCCAGCGCCGTCCGCAGCAGAGGATGAGCGATCGCTCGTCTCTCTGCTGCTCCCCCCGCCATCCTCAGTGAGGGAACCAGGAAGTGAAGCGCTCCGGCTTCACTACCCGGTTCCCTACGGCGCATGCGCGAGTCGCGCTGCGCCCGCCGGTTGGCTCACACGCTGTGTGCTGGGAGCCGAGTGTTCCCAGCACACAACGGGGGACAGACGGGAAGTAAGGAAAAACCCGTCCGAGCGTGTGGCCAGAAGTGGGTGCAAATACCTGTCTTTAGACAGGTATCTGCACCCCCTCCCCCCTGAATGGTGTCAAATGTGACACCGGAGGGGGGGGGCGGGTTCCGATCAGCGTGAGTTCCACTTTAGGGTGGAGCTCCGCTTTAAGGGAAACCAGCAGTGAAGCCTTGCAGCTTCATAGCTGGTTCCCTACTGCACATGTACAAAGCTTTCTGATTGGCCCGGCAGCGGGGAAAGAAGGAGGGAGGCCGAAAAAATTTCCTGATGTTTTCCGTGGCAAAGTCATGCAGAAGTGGGAGAGGGTACCTGCTCCCCCCTTAAAGGTGGTAAATGTGGCAGCGGAGGGGAGGAGGCAAATAAGTGGAGCTTTCCCTTTTGGATGGGGCTCTGCTTTAAAGGGTAACTCCACTTTCGTGGAAAAAAAAATAGCAAATAAAGAAAAAATAATATAACGTGTACAATGGCGATACAAGTCATATTGTAATTGAATGTTATTAAAAATTACCTTTCCTTTTCAATCTGCAGCCTCTGTAAACATCTATATATGCAATGCAATATGGATACATGGAGACACCCAGAAACATAATGTCCTGCTTGTGTGATTGGCTCACCAATTTTCCCAGAAGCCTGCCTTAGATACAAGTCAGATTTTAGGCATCCCCTGCAACAATAATTACATTTTTGGTGAGATATTGCCAATAGGAGCACTTCTAAAGGGATGCAGGCCCAGCAGCTTCCTCATTAGTGCTCTGCAGCTGCCACAGCTGACAGATAATTATGAAACCACTCCCATTAGACCCACTCAGTGCAGAGGCACAGACAAACACACAGGTATTTCTTCAGAATAACAAAAGGTAGAAATCTGCAACAAAAGTTGTTATAATCCTTGTAATGTACATAGATCACCCAGAGGGGAATGTTTTTTTCTCAACAAAAGTGGGGTTAGGCTTCATTACCCAGCCATAGTCATATGACATCCACAGATGGGATCTCCCATCCTGGGTGGACGTCATATGACGTCCTGGGCTTTGTGGGGGGATATCTGAATGATGCCTGCAGCTAGAGGCATCATTCAGATATCATTCTTTCGTGCCGGCGATTCTGTGCACGATAAGAACGGTCATAACGGCCGTTCCGCCACTTGATCGTTCTTATAGGTGGCGGGAGAGGACATCCCCCCCTCCCACCGCCATCCGGTGCTTCTCCGGGTTCTCCCATGCCATCGGGGCCCGGAGAAAGAATCATCCGGTGCCGGATGGGAAGCATAGAGATGATCTCTATGACCGTCGGAGGCCCGGCCGCGATGTGATGACGTCACGTCTGGGTACCCGGAAGTAACCAAAGCCGCAATTGCGGCTAGTAAGCATGAGATTGTGACATTTTTTCATGATCTCATGCTTTCCAGCCGGGAGGAGAGATGTGGGGTCTTATTGACCCTGCATCTCTCCATAAAGAGTACCTGTCACACACTTTTGCTATTACAAGGGATGTTTACATTCCTTGTAATAGGAATAAAAGTGATAAAAAAAGTAAAAAAAAATGTAAAACTCCCCTGTCCCCCAGTAGCTCGCGCCCAGAAGCGAACGCACACGTAAGTCCCGCCCACATATGTAAACGCCGTTCAAACCACATATGTGAGGTATCACTGCGTGCGTTAGAGTGCCAGCAAAAATTCTAGCACTAGACCTCCTCTGAACTCTAAACTGGTAACCTGTAAAAAAAAAAAACGTCGCCTATGGAGATATTTAAGTACCGAAGTTTGGCAACATTCCATGAGTGAGAATTTTAAAGCATGACATATTAGGCATCTATTTACTCGGTGTAACATCATCTATCATATTTTACAAAAAAAATTGGGCTAACTTTACTGTTTAGTTATTTTTTAATTCATGAAACCATTTTCCCCCAAAAAAGGTGTTTGAAAAATAATTGCGCAAATACCGTGCAAGATAAAACGTTGCAATGGCCGTCATTTTATTCCCTAGGGTGTCTGCTAAAAAAACATATATAATGTTTGGGGGCTCTGAGTAATTTTCTAGCAAAAGAATGATGATTTGTACATGTAGGAGAGAAGTGCCAGAATAGGCCCGGTATTGAGGTGGGTATAAAAGCCTGGTATTGAAGGGGTTAAGTATTGATTGAAGTCCACCTCCAGTCTGTGGTATATCAATTGAATGGGATGTAAACTTTGGATCAATTATTCCAATCAAAAGCTGGAGATACGCTATACTACCAGAAATGTTGGGACGCCTGCCTTTTTATGCACATGAACTTTAATGGCATCCCAGTCTTATAGGTAGATTCAGAGTTAGGCCGGTGTATCAGTAGATACGCCGACCTAACTCAGAATCTGCGCCATCCAAAGTTTAAGTGTATACTCAAACTGAGATACACTGAGAGCCCATTCACACCTAGGCGTATATACGCCTGAAGCGCGACGCCACAGCAGCCTGCAATACGCTGGAGGGGGGATTTTACATTGTCGGCTATGGAGATGGTTCACATCTCCACGCCGAACGCCGAAACGCCTGAAACGCAAAACAAGTCGTCGGGCATAGCCGACAATGCTAAGATCACCCCTCCAGCAAAAAACAAGGCTCAAAAACGACGCGTTTTGTCGCCGCAAATCGCGGGACAAAACGCCTATTTCATGTCGCCGCAATACGAAGCATATCGCGTACACAAAGGTGTGAATGCAGCCTTAAACGTAGGTAAGATACGACAGCCTAAGCCGTCGTATCTTAGGGTGCAATATTTAGGCTGGCCGCTAGGTGGCGCTTCCGTTGAGTTCGGCGTAGAATATGTAAATGACTAGATACGCCTATTCACGAACGTACGTGCGCCCGTCGCAGTAAAGATACGCCGTTTACGTAAGGCGTTTTCAGGCGTAAAGTTATTCCATCAAATAGCTGGCCTAGTCAATGTTAAAGCGGTTCTCCACCCTTAAGTGGAGTCCCGCTGATCAGAACCCTCCCCCCCTCCGGTGTCACATTTGACACCTTTCAGGGGGGAGGGGGGTGCAGATACCTGTCTAAAGACAGGTATTTGCACCCACTTCCGGCCACACGCTACGGGCAAAAGACGGGTTTTTCTGACTTCCCATCTGTCGCCCGTTGTGTGCTGGGAACACTCGGCTCCCAGCACACAGCGTGTGGGCCATTCGGCGGGCACAGCGCGTCTCGCGCATGCGCCGTAGGGAACCGGGCAGTGAAGCCGCAGCGCTTCACTTCCTGGTTCCCTCAGCGTGGATGGCGGGGGGAGCAGCAGAGAGACGAGCGATCGCTCGTGCTCTGCTGCGATCAGCGCTGGACTCCATGACAGGTAAGTGTCCTAATATTAAAAGTCAGCAGCTCAGTTTCTTGGAGATCTCAGGACCATACGGTCCCAATTCAACCAAAAACATTTTATTTTTTCCTCCCTTTTTATCTTTTTTTTTCTCAGGATCGTTTATTCAATATCCTCTTGTTTGCTATATGGTTAATAGACTCAAACAATCCACGTCAAGAACCTCTCTAGTTTAGAGGGTCAGACCTCAAGCAAGAATCCCTCGGAGCTTTTGGATAACCCCCACACCTATTTTAGGACCGCTTGGGTGTTCTATGTTCAGCCATTGACTCATGGTCCCCAAGCAATGATAAGATTATAGATTTTTGCATTGCATATTTTTATTTTTATTTTCTAAAATGGTTCCATTTTTGACTTATGGGCTTCGGCTGCCCTTGTTCTATATTTATAGAATGTTATAGTTTTCTTTATTGTTTTTCTAGGTATTATATTTCATTAATGCTTGTTTAGCTTTAATCCTCTCAGGGATGGCTATGGCCGGGGCAGACGCCTTGCGCCAACGATCAACCCCCGGCTGTGAATTATCAGCCGATGGGAGTTGGTCTAGTAGCCCCTAGCAAGGGCTACGTGAATGTTTTGTTTGGCGGGAATGGGGTGGGAACTTTCCCCCCCCATTTTCGCCGGTTTAATTTAACTTGCTATGATATATGTATGTTTTTCCTTTTTTTCTGCTCTTCTAATCTTTCTTCTTTAGTTGCCAGACTACAGACACAGCCTCTCTTTTGCCTTCCTCTGGGTCCCGATCCAGCGTGTGACACTCATTCTCATATCCCACTCCTCCCATCCTCTGGGGTAAGTTCATGTAACCACAATATGTTCCTATTCTATAATGGCTATGCCACGTGACTCAAACCCTCCACCGCTTCTTAGAGTGGTTTTCCACAACGTCCAGGGTCTAAATTCCCCGGTTAAGAGGAAGAAAGTGTTCCAATCATATCGTTCCCAAAAACTGGAAGTAGTCCTCCTACAAGAAACCCATTTCCCCACAAGTTATTCCCCATCATTCATTCACACTCATTATCCACAATTCTTCCTAGCAAATGCAGAAGATAAGACTAGAGGGGTTGCAGTTCTTTTTGCCAAGTCTTGCAAGTTTAAATCGCTTTTGGTTCACAGGGATCCAGACGGTCGATTTATTATGGTAAAGGGGTGGATAGATGAACAACTCTTTTCTTTTGTATCATACTACTCTCCAAATAGAGGCCAACTTAAATTTTTTCAATCTATGTTCAATGCCTTAGAAACACTCTTGGAGGGGATAGTTATATTTGGGGGGGACTCCAAAGTGGCGTTCTATCAAAGCCTTGACAAGTCCAGACCACTGACACCACAACTGACCCATCCCACCAGAGTTAGCTCGCAAATTGCAAAGTTGGTATTTCAACGAAGTCTAGTGGACATTTGGAGGGAACTTAATCCTTCCAAAAAAGATTATACGCACTTCTCAAACCCACACCGGTCTTACTCTAGGATAGACCACATTCTTGTTTCCTCAAGACATGTCCCTCTGGTCAGCAAAGCACAAATAAAAGATACAGTTCTCTCAGATTACTCTATGGTAATCTGCTCTCTACGAGGCCGAATGGGCGATTATCGTCACCCCCCTTGGAAGCTTAACGAAACCCTTCTAAAAAATCCTATTGCCATCTTGGAAATTGAAAAGGCTTTGCAGGAATATTTTAGCATTAATGATATTGAAGGGATCTCAGCTGAGACCTTGTGGGCCGCACACAAGGCCACGATCCGAGGTAAGCTGATTCAAATTGCTTCTAAAATGAAAAAGGACAAAGCCTCGGAAGTCGAAAAATTAGAAAAGGATTTTATGGACTTATGTAAACGGCATAAGAAAGATCAAACTAGAGTCCAGACTTCTCAGCTGGATGCTGCCAGACTTGCCCTAAACTTAGCTCTCACTGTAAAGGCCGAAAGGTCCCTGGATTGGAATGGAGCGAAATTCTATCAACATAAGGACAGAATGAGCACTATGCTAGCCACTAAATTGTCACCGACTTTCCGCACATTCTCTCTCCCAAAAATTAAAACTCAGGATGGGACTACAACCCTTAACCCTGAACGCATACTAAAAGCATGCCAGGGATTCTATTCTACATTGTACCGGTCTGATGACTCAGCTGAGATTTCTGAGATTCGCTCCTATATTGACAAATTACCCATTCCCAACCTCCACACGAGTCATGTTGATCTCATGGAAGACCCCATTTCCACAAAGGAAATCTTGGAAGTAATCAAAAATTTGAAGGGGGGATCTGCTCCAGGGCCAGATGGCTTTTCGACCCTGTACTATAAAACTTTCGCGGAGGCACTAGCCCCATACCTCACAAAATTTTTCAACTCCAAAAGAACGGGAGAAGCCCTACATCCTCATTTGAACGAAGCCTTCATTTCGGTTATCCCCAAACCCGACAAGGATACGGAACAGGTAGAAAACTACAGGCCCATCTCCTTGATCAATAATGATCTTAAAATTCTCACAAAAATTTTAGCTAACAGAATAAATTCATTTATTACCCATTATATTCATAAAGACCAAGTAGGTTTTATGCCAGGGAGACAGGGCCCAGATCAAATCAGGAGGGCAATTGATATTATTTCGGTATTACAGTCAAGGTGGGATGGGGGTCCATCCCAGGAAGGTTTTCTCCTGTCACTGGACCTTCAGAAAGCCTTTGATTCTATTTCATGGCCATATCTTTTTGAGGTTCTAAAACGATGGGGGTTTGGAAAGAGCTTCCTGGGGTCCAAATTGCAGGGGTATTACTCAGACCCTTTTAAGATCACCAGAGGCACCAGACAGGCACCAGACAGGGATGCCCCCTGTCTCCCTTGATCTTTGCCATAGCGATAGAAACCTTGGCTATCGCCATCAGATCCAATCAAGATATTATTGGGGTCTGTTGCGGACAGCAAACCCATAAGTGTGCTTTGTTTGCAGACGATGTTCTTCTTTTTGTTGCCTCCCCGGGGACCTCTTTCCCCGCCATTTGCAAGGTGCTTGAATCATTCAGACATGTCTCGGGTTTGAGGGTTAACATGAAAAAATCACAAGCTTTGAACATAACTCTGCAACCTACAATTGTAGAACAACTGAAGACTTCGTTCAAATTCCAGTGGGCTGAATCCTCTATTCGTTACCTTGGGATAAATCTAACTAATACATTTGAAAACCTTTATCAAGCTAATTTCCCTCCCATGTTTCGCAAACTTGAAACTGACCTACAAACATGGGCTACACATAAAATCTCCTGGTTAGGACGAATCAATTCTGTCAAAATGACACTCCTACCTAGACTACTTTATTTGTTTAGGTCCCTTCCAATTGCTATAAAAAAGGACCAAATTAAAAAATTCCAGGGCAAAGTGATTAAATTTGTTTGGGGAGGTAAAGGATACAGACTACCCCAAAATGTACTATTTAGTCCCACTACCAAAGGGGGTCTGGGTCTCCCTCATCTGTTTCGGTACTATCAGGCAGCTAGGTTGGCCCAATTATCGTCTGTCTATTCTGGAAGAGAAAAACCTGATTGGATAGAGATGGAGGGTCGGGCTATTCCTAACCGTCCATTAGATGACCTACTCTGGTGCCCACAAAAATTAAGACCTGCTATAATGTCTCCGACACTATCTCAGGCCTTTAAGCTTTGGGATGACCTACGGAATTCCCCTGCTTTAATTTCCAATATGCGACCGTTAGCTAACCTCTTTCAAATTCCCCAATTCAACCCGAATATGGACACTAAAATTTTCCATTGGTGGATGGATAAGGGACTCTATAGGATTGGACACTTTCTTTCTTCATCAGGCCCAATCACATTGGGTCATTGTATGGGGACGTTAGGGATGCCGGACTCTGAAAGGGATCGGCACTCCCGGATATCCCAATTCATCTCTTCAATATGGAAAAATAAGCCACACCCCCCTGATTTCACTCATTACGAGCGATGGTGCATTCAAACAACGGAACAAAGAGGTGGCATTTCCATAATATATAACTCACTTTCAGAGCCTGCATCCAAATTCTCTTACATGGAGGCGTGGGAAAGAGATCTGCAGATGACCTGGGGCTTGGAGGAGTGGTAAAAGGTAGGGACAAGAGCCTCTAAAGGTCTCATCAACATTTCCTTGATAGAAGCTAACCTTAAGGTTTTCATGAGATGGTACTTGGTCCCCTGTAGATTGGCAGCAATGTTCCCATCTACATCCCCATTATGCTTTCGAAACTGTCAAGCCCAGGGTTCCATGTTGCATATCTGGTGGGTGTGCCCTAAAATCAGGGGTTTTTGGAACAAAATCTTCTCTCTCATCAGGAAGGTGACCGGTATGCCGGCTGAAAAATCTCCACAAATAGCTTTACTAGGGGCCAGAGTTCCACAGACCTCTAAAAATACTCAAAAATTAATAGCCTTCATGCTTACAGGTGCTAAAATTACGTTGGCCGGAGCCTGGAAACAACCATCAGCTTCAGTCCAAATGGCCAAGAGGAAAATCTCCTGGATTATGCACCAGGAGAAAATGGTCAGTTTGATACATAATTCATCCCAAACCTTTGAGGCAGTATGGGAACCCTGGGCTAGATATGTTGGCATTTCCATTATATAAAGACGAAGGGAGGCGTGAAGATTTGTCTTAAATTTTTTCCAGGTTCTTCTTTACTTTTTTGTATCGGAAACCGTGGACTAATTTACACAGTCTGTAGTTGGCAACATCATTCTATATTCTCTCTCTTTCTCTTTCTATTTCTGTCTCTTTCTTCCCTCTTTGTTTTTATTATTATTTTTTCCTACTTTTTTTTTTATATATAAATTTGAAGTATAAGCAGTCAGTCTCATCTTTTTTAATTACATTAGAGATTTCTTGCTTTGTTATTTTCTTTAATACGGTGATGCGACCGCGGGAGATGACGGTCTTCTTTTATTTTTTTTTCCTTCTGGAGTCTCCGGTCCTCGCCGAGACAGGGTAATGAGTTGGGGTTTTCCCTACTCCGAGGTTGCCCCACGGCCCAGGAAACCTCAGTCATTCCGGGGCTAGGGGTGCATCCTCGCCTTTATTAAGCACATTCTATGAGCTTAATGTTTTCACTGATTCCTAGGCACAGTGTGACCCCATTGAGGGTGCCGGGAATGCTGTCAGTATTGAGTGCTATTGTTTCTTTTAGCTTTATTCTTTTCCGTGTGACAACTTTTTAAAAGTGAAGAAGAATACCCTGTTTTATGTAGAGTAATGTTTCTGCTCTAAGCCGATTGTATAATTTTGATTTTGAATTGTATGTATATCATTTAGCCCCAGTCTGTTCTGGTGGCTCTTGAATTGTACTGCACTGCTTTTTCAATACATTTATTTAAAACCGAAAAAAAAAAAAATAATAAAAAAGTCAGCAGCTGCAGTATTTGTAGCTGCTGGCTTTTAATATTTTTTCCCCATGGCACATCCGCTAAGTATGGCCGTCGTTCCCGCGTCGAAATTTAAACATTTTACGTCGTTTGCGTAAGTCGTCCGTGAATAGGGCTGGACGTAATTTAGGTTCACATCGAAACCAATACGTCCTTGCGGCGTACTTTGGCGCAATGCACACTGGGATATGTCAATCACGTCAGGTCACCCCCCATTAACATAAAACACGCCCCCTTATCCTAATTTGAATTAGGCGCGCTTACGCCGGCCCCATTTACGCTACGCCGCCGTAAGTTAGGAGGCAAGTACTTTGTGAATACAGTACTTGCCTCTCTGACTTAAGGCGGCGTAGCGCAAATACGATACGCTACGCCGCCTTAAAGATGCGGCGCTCTTACTGAATCCAGCTATTAGTCCGTAGGGTTCAATATTGAGTTGGCCCACCCTTTGTAGATAAAACAGCTTCAACTCTTCTGGGAAGGCTGCCCACAAGGTTTAGGAGTGTGTCTATGGGAATGTTTGACCATTCTTCCAGAAGCCCATTTGTGAGGTCAGGCACTGATGTTGGACGAGAAGGCCTGGCTCATAGTCTCCACTCTAATGCATCCCAAAGTTGTTCTATCGAGTTGAGGTCAGGACTCTGTGCAGGCCAGTCAAGTTTCTCCACCCCAAACTCACTCATCCATGTCTTTTTTTGGACCTTGCTTTGTGTAGTCATGTTGGAACAGGAAGAGGCCATTCCCAAACTGTTCCCACAAAGTTGGGAGCATGAAATTGCCCAAAATGTCTTGGTATGCTGATGCCTTAAGAGTTCCCTTCATTGGAACTAAGGGGCCAAGCCCAACCCCTGAAAACCAACCCCCCACCATAATCCCCCCTCCACCAAATGATTTGGACTAGTGCACCAAGCAAGGTCCATAAAGACATGGATGAGCGAGTTTGAGGTGGGGGAACCCCAGTTCTGACCTCAACCCGATAGAACACTTTTGGGATAAATTAGAGTGTGAGCCAGGCCTTCTCGTCCAACATCAGTGCCTAACCTCACAAATGCGCTTCAACAGAAGCTGATTGTTAGACCAGCTTCTGTCAAGTGGCACTGCGGGAAAACCAGCATTCTATCAGCCACTGCCATTGGATTGGCATTGCTGATCAGTGTATTCTAATGGAGGGGAGTCCCCGCTGTCAGAATACAATCGCATAGCGGGGGAGAACCCTGCTTTCATATCGCTTGTTTGGAAACAGGGATCTGTGAGGTTTTTTTCCAACCTGCTGCTTGAATGAAAGAAAACAAACTCCCAGTGTATACAGCTTTAGTAAAGTAAAAAAAAAGTGTACAAAGAGGAGCTGACCATGCTGTGCTTGTCCTCTTACTGCCCCGCCTAGTTCTATTCTTAGTTCAAATCTTCCCTTTCACTTTCGTTTGCAAAACACGCACACACACCCCTCCTATCAGAAAAGGTCAGAATGGCGGCCAAACTTCAGCAGTATTCCTGACGCTCTGGGAGTTCTCGGCTGGGCCTACAATATATTACACCCGCAGAGTGAAGATGACCCCCCTTATCCCAATTTTCCTGATTACCGTGGTGTCAGGAGTGTGCTGTGGTGAGTATGAGGATCAGTGACGGAATATTGACACACTACAAGAGATATAACAGTCACACTGTGCATTATATATAACAGTCTGTGTGTCTCTCTCTCTTAGACAGTCACATTGCGGTGATATATAACAGTCTGTGTGTCTCTCTCTCTCTCTTAGACAGTCACACTGTGCATTATATATAACAGTCTGTGTGTCTCTCTCTCTTAGACAGTCACACTGTGCATTATATATAACAGTCTGTGTGTCTCTCTCTCTTAGACAGTCACACTGCGGTGATATATAATAGTATGTCTCTCTCTCTCTCTGACAGTCACACTGCGGTGATATATAACAGTCTGTACTTCTCTCTCTCTCTCTCTCTCTCAGACAGCCGCACTGTGCAGTGGTATATAATAGTATGTCTCTCTCTCTCTCTCTCTCAGACAGTCACATTGTGCGGTGATATATAACAGTCTGTATGTCTCTGTCTCAGACAGTCACACTGTACTGTGATATATAACAATCTGTATGTCTCTCTCTCAGACAGTCACAATGTGCAGTGATATATAACAGTCTCTCTCTCTCATACAGTCACACTGTGCTGTGTGTATAACAGTCTCTATGTCTCTCTCTCTCTCACTCTCTGACAGTCGCACTGTGCAGTGATATAGAACAGTCTGTACGTCTCTCTCTCTCTGTCACACTGTGCAGTGATATATAACAGTCTCTATGTCTCTCTCTCTCAGACAGTCACACTGTGCGGTGATGTATAATAGTATGTGTCTCTCTCTCTCTCTCTGTCACACTGTGCGGTGATTTATAATAGAATGTCCCTCTCTCTCTCATACAGTCACACTGTGCAGTGATATATAACAGTCTCTCTCATCTCATACAGTCACACTGTGCAGTGATATATAACAGTCTCTCTCTCTCATACAGTCACACTGTGCAGTGATATATAACAGTCTCTCTCTCTCTCTCTCTCTCTCTCAGACAGCCGCACTGTGCAGTGGTATATAATAGTATGTCTCTCTCTCGCTCTCTCTCTCTGACAGTCGCACTGTGCAGTGGTATATAATAGTATGTCTCTCTCTCTCTCAGACAGTCGCACTGTGCAGTGGTATATAATAGTATGTCTCTCTCTCTCTCTGACAGCCGCACTGTGCAGTGGTATATAATAGTATGTGTCTCTCTCTCTCTCAGACAGTCGCACTGTGCAGTGGTATATAATAGTATGTCTCTCTCTCTCTCTGACAGCCACACTGTGCAGTGGTATATAATAGTATGTGTCTCTCTCTCTCAGACAGCCGCACTGTGCAGTGGTATATAATAGTATGTCTCTCTCTCTCTCAGACAGTGGCACTGTGCAGTGGTATATAACAGTCTGTCTCTCTCTCTCTCAGACAATCACACATTGCAGTATTATATCACAGCGGCCTCAGAATTTGGTCAGACAGAATTTTCGATCGTTGGATACATAGATGATGTACAGATTATGCTGTATAGGAGTGACGTTGGCCGAGATATTCCAGTGGTTAACTGGATGAAGAAGGAAGAAGAAAAATACTGGGACGATCAGACAGTGATTTCTAAACAATTGGAACGTGTATTTAAAGATATGTTGAAGAAAACTATGGAACGCTTCAATCAGACTAGAGGTGAGACACATGTTACACTGTACAGAGGGAAACACTGATCTGGGGACATTACTGGAGAGGGACCTGCAGTCAGTGATGCATAACCGGCATTATATAGCAACCTCCTTTCCATTCAGACCTGAGATCACAGTGCCTGGCAAAGTTAGTCCTCTGGCTGTACATGATCACTAAACACATACTAATATGAGGGTAAAATATTATTATTATTATTAATATACAGGATTTATATGGCGCCAACAGTTTGCGCAATGCTTTACAACATGAGGGCAGACCGTACGGTTACAATACAATTTAATACAGGAGGAATCAGAGGGCTCTACTGCTCTACTGCCCTCAGCAAAATCTGGATTTCTGCAGCTGATCATGAAGCAGGGGTGAAGGAAGAGGAGACAGAGAGGGATCCGTTGAAGAACAGCACAGTGGCCTATTGGTTAGCACTTCTGCCTTGCAGCACTAATGTAGCGCCCCCTTACTTTCAGTATGGGCACTACGCTAAAGTTAGTGGGGAATGGGAGAGTTACTTTGCTCCCATTCACTATTTGTTTAAAATGTGGGACTTCTGTCATACCAGAAATGTCCACTGGGTCAGTCTGTGGTCCAGGGATGCAATACCATCCCTGGCCAGCAGTTGGCGCCAGAGGGGTTCTGGCAGAGTAAGTTTCTCCAGCAGCCAATCAGAGGAGCTTTTTCCCTTGTGGGGCGTGCTGGAGAGGAGTATATCTGTGACAGGTGTCATGTGTTCTAAAATCTTCGCGGGTCCCCGTTCCAGGTGCGGCATCCACCTTCAGGGTGCGCGCATCCATGGACCCTGCCGGCGTTGCCCACCTGGCCGAAACTGCAGGCCACACAAACCCTCATCCGGAGGTACAAGGGGACCCCAGTGACTTACTGGGTTCCCGGTTCTACTGAAAGGATCCCAGGCTAGGCTGGGTGCCGTTCGATTGGGGAGTCGGTTTGCAGAGGACCTGAAGGCAGGTCGTCCAACAGAGCCTGAACAAACCAATTGGGGATCCGGTGACCAGAGTACTGACAGGTATGCTTGCTGTCATCTGGTGACCAACGCAGAAATCTACTGGGAGGATTCGCTCCATTTTTCTACCTAGCTCAGTTATTGTAATTGGCCTGTGATAGGGGCCCTAGAGCCAGGCCTATAGACAGGCCTGTTCCTCCCAGAAATCTTAAGTGACATCTCGGCTGCCAGGCTTATAGAAACAGGTCTGTCCGGGGGCACTTTACCCACTCAGTTGGAGTGGCGACGAGTTACAAATTGGTACTATACAGAGCAGTACTGACTGCTCCATTTAATATCCATGCCTGATACTGCAAGGTTCTTCCTCTCTCTCTAATTCATCAACTTTATCCTTCCCAATTTGTGTTGATGTTGGCCGTGTTGGCCTGGAAAATAAATCATTGGAAAAACCTTTATTCACTGTCTGGACCTTCGCTCACTATCTCTGTTCTCACAACTACACCCCTAGACAACACCAGGGTAACTTAATAGGCCGATCCCAAAATCAACCAGCGGCTCCTTTGGGGGTGAGCGCTACACTAAGAAGCCCAGTTTGTATAGCAGTCAGGACATAGCTCCCAACTGTCCCTGATTTTGAGGGACTGTCCCTGATTTGGAGCAATGTCCCTCTTTGCCCCTCATTTGTCCCTCATTTTGGTCTGATCTATATAGTTGTGTAGCGGCCTACTACTTTCATAGCTGGCGCTGCCTTAATTTTAGAGGGTGGTCTGAGATTTAACTACCTTTGACTGTATTTTTTTTACCAAATTTGAGCCTCTGTTTCAGCCGTGGCTGTACTGTGAGTGACCACTATTGTTGTCTGGGGTGTTGGTACCACGCCGAGGCCAATGGTGGCAGTAATTGAATCAGGTTGTATTGGGTGTTTTTCCTCAGCAGCCAATCAGTGGGGGTTGATCGCCTCGCTGTGCATGCTGGGGGAGAGTACTTAAGGAACAGACGTAATTAGTTCTGGGTCGTTGCCGATCCTGGCTGTCGTCCCACCACCCTCCCATGTGTGGTCCTCCTGGCCGGGGGTGCGTGTTCAAGTGTTCCTGGCTCCGGGACCACGTTGGTCCGGGGTTGTGATCTACTATGTAGACCTGGTAGTCAGACTGGGTCTACGTTCGCAGAGTGGTCCTGTGCTTTCCGTCCTGAGGGAGGAAGCCACCCGATGAGGAACCTATCTTGGAGAGCACCGAGCACAAGGCTGGTATCTCAGGAGAGGCATTGAACTTCATCGAAGGACGCACGATGGCTGAGAGGCTGAGTGATGGTCGCCTATCAGTTCTGAGTTCACAAGAGTTTATTCAAGAGAGATCTGGGTGCTTAATCCTGTGTTGAGAAGGATTCTGGACCGAATACATCTCCACCTTTGGGAAGGTCTGTGGCAGAGACTTTGCTAAAGTTTCCGTGTGACACCCTGGCTGCTAGGCTGGTGAGAGAGGCCTATCCAGGTGCACAATGCCCACTTTGGCTAGAGTGGCGACGAGAGCTGCATTGCTGGAAGCAGGAGTGTTTCCGAACAAAGTTATACACCGGAACCTACTACCTACTATTCCCCTTTTCACCTCTTCAACTATTTTACTACTTTTATTCTTTTACCCGGTTGGGTAATAAAGCAATGAAAGAGAAACCTAAATTGTGGACATTGAAGTTTTTCTCAACTCTCATCGTATACCCTAGACCAGTGTTTCTCAACTCCAGTCCTCGGGGCGCACCAACAGGTCATGTTTTCAGGATTTCCCTCAGATCAAACTGCTGTGGTAATTACTAAGGCAGTGAAACTGATAAAATCACCTGTGCACAATAATGGAAAGCCTGAAAACAAGACCTGTTGGTGCGCCCCGAGGACTGGAGTTGAGAAACACTGCCCTAGACGGCGAAGGAATAGAGGTAACATGCCACCCAAAACAAACCAGCAGCACCTTTGGGGGTAGTGCTATAGTTGTATATAAAATGCACTTTGTATCTTTCAAAAAGTGTTTCCCAGTGCTAAACGTTTCATCCAAATTCTAAATTGCTGCATTTGTAAATTTTAAAAGCCAATATAAAAGAATAGTAGTGGTAAAAAAAAGTCCTTGTGGATTTAATTAACCTTTTTTTGGTAAGTCTCCTTTAAGGGTGTGTGTCAGGGGGCGTGTCCTACGCCTACATAGGTTTGCAAGTAGGTGTCCCTCACTCCCATCTCAAAATGTTTGGAGATATGGTCAGGATATTACCTGCATGGAGTTTGAATATTCTCCCTGTGCCTGTATGGGTTCTTCCAAGTACTCACGGTGCAGTCTCCTAAAGACACGTTGATAGGTTAACCACTTAAAGCGGATCTCCACTCTAAAGTGGAGTCCCGCTGATCGGAACCCTCCCCCCCTCCGGTGTCACATTTGACACCTTTCAGGGGGGAGGGGGGTGCAGATACCTGTCTACAGACAGGTATCTGCACCCACTTCCGGCCCTACGATACGGGCAAAGGACGGGTTTTTCCTCCGCTTCCCGTCGCCCCCCCCGTTGTATGCTGGGAACACTCGGCTCCCAGCACACAGCGGGAGCCAATCGGCGGGCGCAGCGCGACTCGCGCATGCGCCGTAGGGAACCGGGCAGTGAAGCCGGAGCGCTTCACTTCCTGGTTCCCTCACCGTGGATGGAGGGGGGAGCAGCAGGGTGACGAGCGATCGGCTCGTCATCTGCTGCGATCACCGCTGGACTCCAGGACAGGTAAGTGTCCTTATATTAAAAGTCAGCAGCTGCAGTATTTGTAGCTGCTTGCTTTTAATATAGTTTTTTAGTGGCACATCCGCTTTAAGGACCCGCTCATGTAAATATACGTTGTTCTGCCCATATTATCCATAGCAAATATGTGCAATGTTAGTTTGACGTCGCTGCCATCTTGTGGCCAGAGTTAGTTATCATTTTGCCAAAAGCTTACAGGAACTTGCAAAGTTAGAAGCAGCAACCTTTAACCTGGAACTGTATTTCCTCCATTTCATGCCTACTCCTGGATCTAACAGACTCATGTATGAGAAGCTCTTAAAACATTCCTGGACTAGTGATGGAATTGTCTGTAAGTACTCTTACTGATGGACTGAGGCTGCTGTGTAATGTTTAATGTACTGACACATATGTTTTGTTTATGCTTATGTTGTAGTTTTACAAAGTTATTCAGGAAAAAGAATACATACAGATCTGATGTCTCACGTTTCTTGACTTCTGAATTATTGTTAAGCTGTCTGACTAGTGTTATACAACAGTTCAATAACGCGAAGCAGAACATACGCCTTTTTTTTAAAGGTGGATATCTCGGTAACGGCAGCAGCTGCTGCCACAACCGAGATATCTATCTTTACTGTGAGCGGTCCTGTAAACGATAACGGTGGTCTCCGCGGCGGATTCGCCGCAAGATCACCGTTATCGGCGGCCGGAGAGGGCCACTCCCCTCCCGCCACTCTCCCGCACCTTCCGTCGCTTACTGGAGCCGTCGGTAGCGGCTGAGGCGATCGGGTCCTTTCCTCTCCTCAGCTGGGATACGAGTGAGGGTAAGACGGCCCCCACCCGTCCCCATAGCATAGCAAGGTGGAAGTGAAATCAAAACGTCACTTCCGCCCATGCTTCTTAAAGCAATATTTTCTAAATATTCAAATTTTTATTTTTTTTGCATTTAAGTCTAAATATTAGATCTGAGGTCTTTTTGACCCCAGATCTCATATTTAAGAGGACCTGTCATGCTTTTTTCTATTACGGGATGTTTACATTCCTTGTAATAGTGTATGTGAGTGGTCTATTGCGCTACTGCGAGTAGTGGAATGTAAACCAAGTGAAAAATAGATTGATAATGATAAATGGGGTACCAAAATAATCAATCTGGTATAAGTACTACTAAAGCTGCTATATCTGCAGGTGCACAAAAAACGGTAACATAGAATTATAAATAAAATGATAAGCGCTGAAGTAAAGTGCAAAACACAATGTAATACAGTGGTCAACACACTGTGACCTAAGTGATAAGTGAGCTAAATAAAGCCAAAAACATATAAGTGACAGTTCCACTGTGATATACTGAATATAAAGTCTAACAGTGGAATGACATTCTTCCTAGGAGCAAAGCCAATATGGTGAATCATCTGGACATGGTATTGAATCCCATCACTTATTTCCTATTGCCCTTACCTCCAATCAGTAGTAATTGCGCATAGGGCAAAGGGTCTCTCCTTCCGTTCAGCGCTGCCTCTCCTGGATCGGTTCCACTGGTGTCCTGGGAAGTAGAGGGTCCTGGGATCCGTGGGTCCGTCAGTCACAGGAATGGAGCCGAGGGATGCAGTAAGGGGATAAGTGCCACAATAGTGAAGAGCGTTGTGGATGATGGCAAAAAAGCTTTTATTCAAATTCTTCTACAAGCGGTCTCGTAATGGCGTAGGAAGTGAGACCTATGCAATCAGCCGGAGGCCAACGGATCTAGTCGGCTTGTCATATCAGCCGCGTCCCACGCTGCAGCACTGAAGCGCGAACCGCTGTGTTTTTAAATCCGCTTGTAGAAGAATTTAAATAAAAGCTTTTTTGCCATCATCCACAACGCTCTTCACTATTGTGCCACTTATCCCCTTACTGCATCCCTCGGCTCCATTCCATTAAAAATAAATTTTAGGCGCCCCGTCCTGACGAGCTCGCGCGCAGAAGCGAACACATACGTGAGTAGCACCCGCATATAAAAAGGGTGTTCAAACCACACAAGTGAGATATCACTGCGATCGTTAGAGCGAGAGCAATCAATTTTGAAGCGTGACATGTTGGGTATCATTTTACTTGGCGTAACATTATCTTTCACAATATTTAAAAAAATTGGGCTAACTTTACTGTTGTCTTATTTTTTTAATTCAAAAAAGTGAATTTTTTCCAAAAAAAGTGCGCTTGTAAGACCGCTGCGCAAATACGGTGTGACAAAAAAGTATTGCAATGACCGCCATTTTATTCTCTAGGGTTTTAGAAATATATATATATAATGTTTGGGGATTTTAAGTAATTTTCTAGCAAAAAAAACCTGTTTTAGTCTTGTAAACGCCGAACCTGAAAAACAGCCAAGGTGCTTAAGTGGTGTAAGGGGTTAGCTCGGTAGCGGGATGTGTGACCCCCTGGATGGGTTCACTACACACTGAATTTATACAGAAAGGCAGTCGAAGACGGTTGAAAAACAAAAACAAAGATTTTGGTTTATTAGTGCAAGCATCCAAACAGCATAAACAAAATCAAACATAAAATAAACCCTGGCCACTTGGGGCATCTACCTTCACCACACAGGAACCTATCTAGGGAGTCTGGCACAGCCTAGTGCTGGGCAGACACTGCTGGTCATACAGCAGAAAAACAATAGTCTCTTTTTGTTTTTTGTCACACAGAAAAATCCATTACCACCTCACCTCCTCAGAAGACTTTAAGCTACTGCTCTCCTTACTCACAAAGCCTCAGGATGCAGCAATTCAGTGGTAATCCTCTGGATTACTTATAGAGGCCTTAATTGCCTCATTCTGAACAGCTGAAGTTTTCCAATGCCCTTAAACCTTTTCTGGCTACTTTTGCAGCCGACGCCTAATAACAATTGGTGTATTGTCTAAACAAGGCAGAAATGTATCTCCCGTTTGTGACAACACCCACAGATTTACCTGACTTCCTGTCACATACCCCCCCCTCTTGTTTCAACCCTAGGGTTGAGACACAGGTTGCCAGGCAGGCATGCACTCGGGACAACCCATCTGCATTCCCCATTTTAGCACCGGGGCGATGCGTTACCACAAAACTAAATTCCTGGAGGGCCAGGAACCACCTATTTATTCTCCTATTGGTCTCTTTGTTCAGTGCCATCCACTTCAATGGGGCATGATCCGTCACCAGTTCAAACTGTCTACCCACGAGGTAGTACCGGAGAGAATCCAAAGCCCATTTCACCGCCAAACATTCGTTTTCAATGGTGGCATAATTCTCCTCATGGGCCTTCAACTTTCGGCTGAGGTACATAACAGGGTGTTCCTCCCCCTTGATAATCTGAGACAGTACAACTTCTAAGCCCACATTTGACGCATCTGTCTGAACCACAAAGTCCTGTGAAAAATCAGGCGAATTTAAAACTGGCTGACTACATAAGGCCTGTTTTAAAGCCTGAAAAGCTGTTTCTGCTTCGGGAGTCCATTTGGTCATTACAGACTCCTTCCCTTTGGTCAAATTGGTCAGGGGAGCAGCCTGTGAGGCAAAATGGGGATAAAGCGGTGATAATAGCCAGCGATCACCAAAAATGCACGAACCTGTTTCTTGTTGGTGGGACGTGGCCAATCCTGAATAGCCTCAACTTTGTTTATTTGGGGCTTGATTAGACCTCTTCCAATGGTATACCCCAGATACTTCGCCTCTTCTAGCCCAAGGGTAATTTTTTTTGGATTGGCTGTAAACCCGGCTTTCCAAATGGAATCCAACACAGCCTGAACTTTTGGCAAGTGTGATTCCCAATCCTCACTGTGGATGACAACGTCATCGAGGTATGCAGCATAGGCTCGATGAGGCCGAAGGGTTTTATCCATGGTGCGTTGAAATGTGGCGGGAGCATTCTGTAACCCAAAAGTCATCCTCCGATATTGGAAAGATCCGTCTGGAGTTACAAATGCTGTTTTTTCACTGGCCGACTCCGAGAGAGGAATTTGCCAATAACCCTTGGTCAGGTCTAACGTCGTCATGTACCGGGCAGTGCCTAGGCGATCAATCAGTTCATCTATGCGGGGCATAGGATAGGTGTCAAACTTAGTGATTTTATTCAGGCGGCGAAAGTCATTACAAAACCGCCAACTTCCATCTGGTTTGGGCACTAAGACAATGGGACTGGACCAATCACTATTTGACTCTTCTATCACCCCCAGGTCAAGCATTTTTTTTACTTCCTGGCGAATTGCCTCTCGCCGGGCTTCTGGAATTCTATAAGGCTTCAACTTGACCTTATCCCCTGGTGTGGTGATAATGTCATGTTCAACTCCGGAGACCCAACCTGGCAGGTCTGAAAACTTCTCCTTATTACGGAGCACAAATTCTTTAACCTCCTGTTGCTGAGTTTTGGATAGAGTCTCCGCTATCCCAACTTCAGGGACAAGCAGAAGCAGAAAATCGGGTAGTTTAAGCGACCAAGGACTCTCTATCCTTCCATGGTTTCAGCAAGTTCACGTGATAGAGCTGCTCAGGTTTTCGTCTTCCCGGTTGGCTAATTTTATAATTTACCACTCCCATTTTTTCCAACACTTCATATGGACCCTGCCATTTGGCTAGGAATTTACTTTCGACCGTGGGGACCAGCACCAACACCCTATCACCAGGTGCAAAGGAACGAACCTGGGCCCCACTATTGTAAATCCTTTGTTGAGCCAATTGGGCTTGGGCCAAATGTTCCTTCACAATCGGCATCACTTGGGCAATTCTATCTTGCATTTGGGCCACATGTTCAATCACACTTCGATGAGGGGAACTCTCACTCTCCCATGTTTCCCTGGCAATGTCCAGTAGGCCCCGGGGGTGCCTCCCATTCAGTAGCTCAAAAGGAGAGAACCCTGTGGACGATTGGGGAACCTCTCTTATTGCAAACATCAGATAAGGGAGCAGATAATCCCAATTCTTTCCATCTTTATCCACCACCTTCCTCAACATTTGTTTTAAGGTTTTATTAAACCTTTCCACTAACCCGTCTATTTGAGGGTGATATACTGATGTACGTAATTGGGTCACTTTCAGGAGTTTACAAAGTTCTTTGGTCACCCTAGACATAAACGGGGTGCCCTGGTCAGTTAGGACTTCCTTAGAAAGACCCACACGGCTGAAAACCTGAAACAACTCTTTGGCAATGGTTTTAGCAGAGGTGTTTCGGAGAGGAATCGCTTCTGGGTTAGGGGTGGCATAGTCCATTATTACCAAGATGTGCTGGTGCCCTCTAGTGGACTTCAGTAAGGGGCCAACCAAGTCCATGGCGATCCTCTCAAAAGGGACCTCGATAATGGGCAGGGTACCAACGGACTGCGGAAATGTGGCATGGGTGCAGTAATCTGACACACTGGACAGGAAGAGCAGTACAATTCCACTTCCTTAGTGGTCCCAGGCCAATAAAACCTCTGGGTGATTCTCTCCCGGGTTTTTTCTGCTCCCAAATGTCCCCCAAGAATGTGCCCATGGGCCAGTTCCAAAACCATCTTGCGGTACGGTTTAGGCACTACCAGTTGCTCAATGGTGTCCTCTATCCTCTGTGACACTCGATATAACAGGTCCCTTTCAATAATGAAGTAAGGGAGGGCAACCCTCTCGTCAGGGTTAACTAACTCCCCATCTATCTTCACTACATTCTCCCGGGCTCTTAGCAATGTGGGGTCCCTCAATTGCTCAGTGACAACATTTTCTCTGTGCACCTCAAGGTCATCAAACCCTATCGGCCGCTGTTCCTCTTCTGAGGTAGCAGGCTCCTCCCTAGGGACTGGTGTTTCCCCTGCTAATACTGAGAATGGAAACTCAGGAGAATCCTCACAGTTATAGGTTTCTGGAGTAGATGGTTCAGACTCAGAAGAACCACCTACTGGGGAATCTGGGCAGTCCCAGAGTTCCCAAAATTTTGGGAAATCCCTTCCCACAATAGCGTCATGTGGCAGTTTGGGAACTAAACCCACCTGGTGACACAAGTTACCGAGGGAGGTTTCAAAGGAAACCGTAGTCACCGGATATTCTCGAGTGTCCCCATGTACACAAACCATTTTCCTAGGTTGTAAGGTTTTTCCCACCACTAGATCACTTTTCACTAAGGTGACCAGGCTACCTGAATCCAACAATACCACAACATTTTTACCATCTAAGCACATTCTATATAAAGGTTTCTCATTTCCCTTTACTGCAGTGCATGTGGTTGCAAAAAGGGACTGTTGTCTCTCTGTCAGAAAGTCACACTGCATGGGTTCATCACTCGCTGGGCAAACCGCTGCTGCATGTCCCTCTTCCCGGCAACGGTAACAAATCAACCTTCTGGTCCTCTCCTGTGGGATGGGTCTTCCAGGCCGCTCTCGCCAAACATTAGCAGTAGTCACGATAATTCCTCTAGTTGCTCCTTGGTCCCTCTCTCCACCCCCATCCCTTGATGCAGTCTTACCTATAGGTGTGGAGGGTCTGGTCTTAGGGTTGAAAGTCTGTGCGTCTCTGGTGGAAGAGGACAAATTCTCTGTTGTTAGGTACTTTCGACCAGGTCTACAAGTTTGTCTGCGGTTTCTGGACCACCATGGTTCACCCATTTCTGCAGGGTGTTGGGAAGAGACCTAAGATATTTGTCCATGACTACTCGCTCCAAAATTTTTGGTCTGGACAGAGTTTCTGGCTGCAGCCATTTCCTAGCCAAATGGATGAGGTCATACATCTGGGACCACGGTGGCTTCCTCTGCTGATAACTCCAATTGTGGACCCGCTGAGCACGGACATCCAGGGTTACACGGAAACGTGCCAATATTTCCTCTTTTAATCGATCATAGGGGCATAAGTTGATTGTGGACCCTTGGGAGAATAGGTTGAGATGGAGTTGAGCATGGTCTTGGTCTTGTCATGCTATATATAAACAGACTACTCTTATGGTTCCCAATCCGATTATCAATATTGGAACCAGCATCCCTCTAATCAATATGGTGATCAGAGATATCCAATACCCATACAGAATAGGTATTTAGCTTTAGGATATGACGAGTATAATGGAAATGGTATGCAATGGAACTCTTTTTTAGATCAGCGAGGGGGGAGGGGAGGTGGAACACTGCAAGGGAATCCCCACCCAGGGAACAGGGGGAGGGGAGGACCCCAGCCCCATATTACAGAGATGTAGTACCATACCGCAGAGAAGGAGAGGATGCCGTGCAGAGAAATGAAAACAATCCCAGAAAGAGAAGAAGGAACAATTAAATACTGGCATTTGTTACCTAACTAAAACGGAACTTAGTCATAAAGAGAAAAAAAATTTAAATATTTTTTTGAAATGTGCACCAAAGAAGAGGATGAATAGATTTGATGTGTACATTCACACACACAAATTTATTCGCACATTAAACATGAAGAAATATTTTCTGAGCCATCCGAGTGATACGTCTAGAAGAACAATTAAAGATTCCGGGAAGATAGATAGCAGCCTGCGAAATGGATCAATTTTTAATCCACGAAATTCAAATAATCAGTATATCGAGGTTTTTAAGAACATATTGTTAAAGGATATTGAAGAACTCCCCCCAAAAAAGCGTGAATACTGAATAATATATCAGGCAAGGTATAAAATCCTTGGAGGATAGAAAGGACATTATAATTTGTCTGGCAGACAAAAGGGGTGGTGTAGTGGTTTTGGAGAAATCCTTCTACCACAATCAATTAGTGGAGCTTTTAAGTGCTCAGGTCACATATAATAAATTATTATCTGACCCTACTGGACCATACAAAGACCAATTAAATTTATTGGTTGAATGGGGCTTTAGAAATAATGCCTTAAATTTGAAAGACAGTAGATACCTTAACCCAAGTTCCTGTTGAATACCGGTAATATATACATTACCTAAGATTCATAAGAATGCAGTTATAGCATCAGCGCGCCCAATCGTTATTGGTATAGGGTCGGTGACCGCAAGGCTCTGGGAATATTTGGATAAATTCCTACAACCATCTGTCAAAGTGACAAGGGCATATTTAAAGGATACGGCAGACCTTCTGCGATTGCTGGATGAGGTCAAGCTAAATCCAGCTTCCACGACCTATCTTGTAACCGCGGACATCTGTTCGCTGTATACCATTATACAGCATGAAGATGCGCTCCTAGCACTTAACTGGGCCTTTAGTAGGCGTGAAGATATTCCTTACATGCAGAAATGTTTTTTGGGCAAGGTTTTAGATTACTTTTGGTTCCATGATCAGTTTTTCTCCCAGCAGGTTGGCGTGGCAATGGGAGCGAAATTTGCTCCCAGCCTTCGCCAACCTGTTCATGGTGGAATGGGAGGATATACATGTATTTAACCAAAACAGACCTGAGCTAAAGCTTTACCGGAGATTCATTGACGCTCTCCTATTTATATGGGAGGGGTCTAGGGAGTCGGCGGTTGAGTTTGTCCAACAGCTCAATCTGAATACCAATAATATAGTTTTGGACGTAAGTGTCAACTTCTTGGATCTCACTTTCATGAAATCTGAAGTTGGTATGAGTACCAAGGTGTACTTTAAACCAACCGATAGAAACAGCTATTTGTCCATTAGGAGTGGACATCATCCTGCGTGGATCAGAAACATTCCTAAGGGACAAATATTAAGGGTTTAACGTAATTGTACCGAACCAACTGATTATTTTGCACAGGCCGGTGTACTGAAAGATACATTTCTACAGAAGGGTTATAAGGAGGATGTTATCAATAATATTATTAAAGAAGTAGCAGAAAACACGAGGGAACAGAGCTTGAGGAAGAAGGATGATAAACCAATTAATGAACAACACCAATGGGGTTTTGTCTCTTTCATTAACAGTATAAGGAAATAGAGAATATCTTTAGGAGATACTGGTATATCCTATGTAGGGATAGACAGCTATGTGATTCCCTACGGGATAAACCAAAATTCATTTATAGTAGAGCCCCGAGTTTTGGGGATCGGGTGGTACAAAAAATTCTTGACCTCCCGACCAAAGGTCTATCAATTAATTTTAAGGGTTTTTGATTCCAAATATTTTATTGAAATTTTTGAATAAGAACAAAAATGAATACAACAAATTCACATTGTGTAACAAACGATAATGGATGCAATAAATACCATAGATAGCATTGAATAATCAGATTAATAACTTTGCTATATATGGTAAGTTGTACAGCAAAGGGGGGGGAAAGAAAAGAAAGAGAAAAAAAAGAGGGGGGGGTAGGGAAAAAGAGGGGAAGTGAAGAGAAGTGGGAAAGAAATCATGCAATACATTGTGAAATAAAAGTAGAACATACAAGATAGCAATCAATCTGAGAATGTTATGAAGAAGCATTAGATAAGCGACTTAATTCTGCAGTAACCTTAAAATTCAGCCAACACGCCCATTTATCATAAAATTTAGTGGGAGTGTCTTTCGTCTGACAGATTAGATTTTCCATGTCGGCAATATGTTCAATTTTTCTCAGCCATTCAGATACGGAAGGGGGAGTTCGATTTTTCCAATGAATAGGAATGCATAGCTTAGCGGCATTAATAAGATGTGGTAGGATTGATTTTTTATAAGCAGATTGCGATAGAGAACTATGGTGTAATAAATATTGAGCAGCTGTAAAATTAGGGACAAAAGTTGTAATGTGAGAGATTAAATCATGAACGTCTTTCCAGAATGGTTGTATGTAGCTACAGTCCCACCAAATGTGTAATAGTAAACAATTTTAACATATGCATACAATATAAGCTCTAAAAGAACTTCGATTATATATATGTTCAACAAAACATGTCATGTATATAGAGTACAAACAAAAGTTTGGCTGGGATCTCTGGCGGGGCAAGAGAAACCAAAGTTCATAGGAGCAAATGCGCATATATCCACAGCCTGGTAGCAGCCAATGCTGTTCAGCCCATGAGAGGGGGCTGGCAGCAAAATACTGAATACATATGTTTGTACATATAGTGTAAACCCTACATTTTTCATTTTATTGGTAAATATGTTGTATATAATTTTTTATTTTTGGCTTGGGTCTCTGGCTTGGCAATTTTTCCCTTTTCTGGGTTCACCTATATGTGGGACTAGCTTGAGCCTTAATTAGTTCTGGAGGTAATGCGCATCCTTCCCAATAAGCCACTACAGCCCTTTTCCATACTTCAGCCCATTCACATCCCTGTTCAGGGTCTCTCTCCCCTTCTTATTAGTGATTTTTTGTTTGTCTTAATTCTTTATTAGATTTTGACTTCTACAATATAATATCTACTGCTTTTGCTTTCATGTTTGATTGCTTGGTTTGCCTTGATCAGTCAGCTTGCGGTCATGGTCCACGCCGCTCTGTGTATGTGTGACTGTTTTGGTGCTGCTGGCTGGCAATCGCTCTCTTTTAGTGCTCTGTGTTCCTCCCCTCTGCACTCATACGTTTCCTTCCTTTTTTCCTTTTTCTCCAGAGTGCGGCTCCGCTGATTGGCCGGTGTCATCATATGACACGGCTGCTTCAGCGCTAAGGAGTGTGGGAATTGTAGGCATCTCAGCGACCATGTGACCTCTGAGATCCAATCGCGATGCACCCGCCTCCCCAACAGGCTATATATAGCATGATATGATCATTATCTGTCTGCTACCAACAGGGTACTGACAGATGTCTTTATTCCTCTTAAAGATAGGTAAGTTTCCATCCTGCAACCATTCACTCTCCTCACTATTGTCTCCTCTGTGTAAGGTTTGAATACTTATGGCTAAACCTTCACTTTTTCATTTATTTTCATTCATTTTCTACCCTTTTTAAAGGAGATTATCTGTGGACTTTTCAGCTGCAATTGACTGGTCCTTGATTTTTGCTGCAAACGACTATCCTTTGACTTTCTATCACCAGCTGATGTTTGCTTGCACTCAGACTGTTCATCTAGTTAAATACTCCATGTAAGTTGATCCCTTGCTTACACTTAATAATTTAGTTACCCATGTTCTCACTAACTTTATGAAGTATACTAAATCTATTCAAACTTTTTTTTTTTTTTTTTCTCAGATGAATTGAGGCTCTTCAGTGCCCATGTTATTGTCTTACTTAATTCCCCTGTATTCACCTTGATTTTATTACGCTTCAAGGTATGGCTGTTTTACATATATTAACCCTATTGACTCTATTATGGATTTGTTTAATTAGTTGAAACAGATCATAATTTAATAACACATATTCTAACATAGATTCTTTTTCTTCTGTATTTTTAAGTCCTGTCAGTTGAACTTGGATTTCAATATCCACCCTGAGGGGGTTTTTCCTTGACTGGCTGTGCATGAACCTAGGGTAGATTTTATTTCTCCTACCTATGGAATTTTGCTGCCAGCCCCCTCTCATGGGCTGAACAGCATTGGCTGCTACCAGGCTGTGGATATATGCGCATTTGCTCCTATGAACTTTGGTTTCTCTTGCCCCGCCAGAGATCCCAGCCAAACTTTTGTTTGTACTCTATATACATGACATGTTTTGTTGAACATATATATAATCGAAGTTCTTTTAGAGCTTATATTGTATGCATATGTTAAAATTGTTTTCTTTTTCATCTCTTTAGAGTAATCTAGAGAGACGATCTTGTCCTAATTCCCCTGAAGAAGCCAAGAGGCGAAACTAGTAGGGTCGACCTGATCGAAAAAATTATTTCTAGATCTTGCTCCCACAAAATAATTTATGCACCATCTGTATATTGAATTACTATATTTTGTAAAAATTGAATGAATAAACCTTTTTTTATATATTTTTATATATACATACATACTTTGTCTGGTTTTCTTCATCGCACCGCAATAATCCCCCCAACTCTTCCAAAAAATTCCCCTCCTTTGAATCTATTTTGGGATGAGGTGCTGTATCCTTTTTTAGGACTCTCGATCACATACCCCCCAATCTAAATGTGTAATAGTGTTCCACGTTCAGATTCACAACGCCAACATAAAGGTGTGGAATTGGGAATAAACTTGTGAGTAACAACCGGAGTCCTGTACCATCTAGAATACACTTTGAAACTGTTCTCTTGTATCAGGACATTCAAGGAACTCTTGTGTATGTGAATGAAAATACGCTTCCATTCTTCATTTGAGAGGGATATATTAAGATCTCTTTCCCATATTTGAGTAGTGTAATCGCTTTTAGGGTCAAATGTAGAGGAAAAAAAGGGTGTAGATAGAAGAAATCAGGTGTCTTTGAGGGGAAGATTTAATACATAGATTCTCAAAAGGTGTCTTAGTCTTGTACCAATCTGAATGGGAGGGTGATGTAAAGAGAAATTGGTTAATTTGTTCAAAATCAGAAATAGAGGAAATAGAACAGCCATGGTATTTACGTATATATGCGTAAAATGAGAGAAGGCGACCTTTCTCAAAAAAGGATTCTGCCCTAACAGATTCATACAAGTGTGAACAAGAGCTGCGAAGTCTAAAACATTTTATAGGGATGTCAGGATTATGGTTGAGTGGAGTTAAAGGGCCAGGAATAGAGGCAATATTAAAAATTTTACATAAGGACCTAAAAATTTGTAAGGTTGGGTTGGTCAGAGGATGAGTGGTGATGATGCGGGGTATCCTGTGGGAGCTAATCCAAGGCAAGTGACGTAAAGGTAGCGGAGAAAATGATCCTTCTAGTTTAACCCATGCCTTAGTCTTAATATGCAAGTGCCAGTCAATAATACGGGTTAAGTGGCAAGCCCAATAATACTTTCGGACGTCTGGTAAACCGATTCCACCCAAATGTTTAGGGATAATCAATCTCTCCCAACTGATCCTGGGTTGTTTGGAAATCCAAATAAATTTTAAGCATGTCTTTTTGAACGTGTTAAAGAAGGAGGCCGGTAATTTAATAGGGATAGTCTGCAAAAGATAAAGAATTCTGGGTAGTATGTTCATTTTTATTATAGCGGCTCTACTGAACCAAGAGAAAAACCCATTATCACAATTTTGTATGTCAGTCTGAATAGTTTTAAGTGTTGGAAGAAAGTTTAGAGCATATAGATCCCGTAAATTCGAAGGCAAATGGATTCCAAGGTAAGTGATGGATACGTCTTCCCAGCCAAAAGGGAAATTCCTTTTACAAAGGGAAATCGCATCATTAGATAAGGATACGTTTAATGCTTTAGATTTGTCAAAATTGATTTTTAAGTTAGACAGTAAATTAAAAAATGAAAAATCCTTCAACAAATTTGGTATGGTTATAATAGGGTTTGCAAGAAATAATAAAATATCATCTGCGTACGCAGCCAGCTTATATTGTGTTGCATTGATCTCAATACCTTTAATGTCAGGATTATTCTGAATCTTACAGAGAAAGGGTTTTAAAATAAGAATAAAGATTATAGGTGATAGAGGACAACCCTGTCGTGTCCCGTTTGACACAGAGAAGGCGCCCGACAGGCACCCGTTGATTTTAATTCGAGCAGTAGGAGAAGACTACAGAGCAAGTATATACTGGAGCATTCTATCTTGGAATCCCAAAGCTTGTAAGGCTTCAGTCATGTAGTCCCACACAACTCTGTCGAACGCCTTCTCTGCGTCAAGAGACAGGAAAAAAACAGGAGTTTGTGATGAAGTCAACCAATGGTGAACGCTAATGGCTTTTAGAGTGTTGTCTCTAGCTTCTCTACCAGGAACAAAACCGACTTGGTCCAAGGACACTAAGTTTGGGAGTAATGGCAATATTCGATTAGCAATCATTTTCGCATATAGCTTAACATCAACATTTAAAAGGGATATAGGCCTATAGTTGGAAACTAACGAGATGTCTTTATTAGGTTTCGGTATCATGGAGATGTGAGCTTCAAGAAGGTCCCTACTATAAGGAGGGGAATCTGGGAGAGAATTAAAGGAATTTAGGAAGTAAGGCATAAGAGAATCAGGAAAGGATTTGTAATAGCTCACAGAAAGGCCGTCTGGTCCAGGGCATTTACCAGTTTTTAATTGTTTAAGGGCAATGAGAGATTCATTCAATTCAAGTGGCTTATCTAAAGCGTTCGCTGTGTCCGAATCGATTGGGTCAGGGCTAAATTCTTTTAGAAAATCAATAATTAATTTTTTCCTGTCCATATTCTGAGTAGATGTCGAGGGGTTTGGTAAATTATATAATTTAGAGTAAAAGGAGCGAAAAATACTAGCAATTTCCGTGGAAATACAAATTTTTTTTACCTTTAGGATCAGTGATAGAGTGAATAGTATTGGCAGTTTTCTGGGATTTGATAGATCTAGCCAGTGATCTACCGGACTTATTTCCTGATTCATAAAAAAGTTTTTGTGTGAAAGCGAGATTACGTTTAGATTTTTCTCCCAATACATTAAGTAAGTCTTCTCTAGCGTTAATGAGCTCAGGGAATGTATCAACGGCTAAGGTTTGTTTGTGCTTATTTTCAAGAGAGTGAATTCTATCGGAAAGCAATTTGATTGATGATTGCCTGTCTCTATTTCTTTTTGCAGCCATGGAAATAAGTTCACCCCTAACCACACACTTATGAGCCAGCCAAAGTGTAAGTGGGTGGATTTCAGCAGAATCATTCTCTTTAAAATAATTTTTAATTGTGGAAGTCAAGGAAGCAATCCTATTCGGATCACTCAACAGGGAGTTATCAAGTCTCCAAATAAGAGATTTACGAGGTGCAGAAGAAAATGTTAAAGAAAAAGAGATAGGATGATGGTCAGACAAAATCATGGGATCTATAGAAGCGTCAACAAGGTCCGTGAGGTCATCTTGGGTTAAGAAAAAATAGTCTGGAATAACTATTATGGGGGGAAGAATAAAAAGTATAGTCTTTGATGTTTGGATTAAGAGTGCGCCAAGTGTCATGGAGAGTCAAATTCTTAAGTACATTTTTAATAGTATGTAAAGCTCTATAGGAGAAACTAGTTGTGCCAGAAGAAGTGTCAATTAAAGGGTTAATGGCTAGATTAAAGTCTCCTCCCAAAATGAGTAGTCCTGATTGAAAAGAGGATAGGAGTTGTAGAGTTTTTTTTAAGGAAAGGTATTTGTAGCTTATTAGGGACATAAATGTTGGCTAGAGTGATGGGTCTGTTGTGTAAAGAACCTTTAATAAAAATGTATCTACCATCAACATCTAGGGAGGTATCTTGAATTTGGAATGGGCAATTTTTAGATATAAAAATAGAAACACCTTTTGTTTTGGAATCCTGATTAGTTGCGTGGTATGAAGAAGGAAACATTTTGTTATACAGAGAAGGGATGTTATTCGATTTAAAGTGGGTTTCCTGCAGGAAGACAATATCTGCTTTAGATTTCTTCAATAACATAAACAGTTTAGATCTCTTCTCCGGGACATTGAGGCCCTTAACATTTAATGAATAAAATTTAACACGTGGAAGGTGAGAAGTGTTAGTAGGATGTGACATATCGTACGAATCAATAGAACAGATTTCTAACCAATAAACTAATGGTATATAAAGGGGTAGGGGTGAGGAAAACAAAAATAATAATAAAGTATAAATAAATAAAAAAAGGGGGGGGGTTCAATCACTGAGAGAAAAGAAAGAGAAGTGTCTTCCTATCTCAAAAAGAGTCACGGACAGTGGAGTAATATGTAACAGTGTCAGTGAGGGATACCCAGGGAGGGAATGTCCTCAAACACCGCTACAATGTGGGGGTCGGATATAACCGAGCCAGAAAAAAGCGAACAATAATCACGCAGGTCCGCCGCCACGGACTCACATAGAAGCGAGAACAAAAAAGGTTTATTCAGAAGTAGAGCGATATAAGTGAGGAAAAATTCACCGGTCATCGCCTCAAATGGGTAGCATAGAATGTAAACAAAAAACAAAAAGGAAAAGTACTAACCAGTAGATGCAAAAGACAGGATGTGACACTTTCCCTGAATAGGCATAAATAATGAATACAGCATGAAATCCTAAAAAAAGGTAGGGTGTCACGGTATAAAATAAAATAAAAGATTTAGACCACTAAACCTAAGATTTAAGGGCCTGATTCTCAAAAGAGATACGCAGACTTAACTGCTGTTCAGCCTGCGTATCCCTGTGCCTAACTTTGGAAACGATTCTCAAAAGGCTTTTTCCAAAGTTAGGCAGAAAATCTGACATGTGTAAGACACTTACACGGTCAGATTTTAGGATGCAGTACCGCATCCGCCACTGGGGGCATTTCTCATTGAAATGCAGCTTTGCGTATGCAAATGAGGACTTAAGCAGATTTTCAAAGCATTTCAGCACTGTGATTTCTGCGTAAGTTCCGAATTTGCCTGCGCAAAACTAGGGCTGGTTTTATAATGTGGAAAGTTAGTCACACATTGTAAAGGCCCATTCCAGCGACGGCATTTGGTATGCATTCCTGAGGGAGAACTCCACGGCAATTTTTAAATTCAAAACCGCCATGGGTTCCCCCCCAGGAGCATACCAGGCCCTTAGGTCTGGTATGGGTTGTAAGGAGACCCCCCTCCGCCGAAAATTCGACATAGGGGGTCCCCCTACAATCCATACCAGACCCGTATCCAAAGCACGCTACCCGGCCGGCCAGGAATGGAGTGGGGACGAGCGAGCGTCCCCCCCCTCCTGAGCCGTGCCAGGCCGCATGCCCTCAACATGGGGGGGTTGGGTGCTCTGGGGCAGGGGGGCGCACTGCGGGCCCCCCCAGCCCAGAGCACCCTGTCCCCATGTTGATGAGGACAGGACCTCTTCCCGACAACCCTTGCCATTGGTTGTCGGGGTCTGCGGGCGGGGGCTTATCGGAATCTGGGAGTCCCCCTTTAATAAGGGGGCCCCCAGATACCGGCCCCCCCACCCTAAGTGAATGGATATGGGGTACATCGTACCCCTATCCATTCACCTGGAGGCAAAAAGTAAAAGTTAGTAAACACACAACACAAGGCTTTTTAAAATAATTTATTATTCTGCTCCGGATGCCCCCCCTGTCTTCGTTATTAGCTCAATTACCAGGGGGGGCTTCTTCTTCCACTCTCCGGGGGGCTTCTCCGCTCTCCGGGGGGGGTTTCTTCTTCCGCTCTCCGGGGGGGGCTTCTCCGGACTCCGGGGGGCTTCTTCCATCTTCTCCCCTCTTCCGCTGTTGACTCGGCGAACCCCGGTTCTTCTGCAGCTCTCCGGTGCCTTCTTCTTCAGCGCTGGCTGCCTGCTATGTTTGTGTGTTAGCTCAATTAGTAACAGGCAGCCGGCGCGGTCTTCTGTGACGTCAGGGTCTTCTGTTCTTCTCCCCTCTTCCGATGTTGACTCGTCGCCTCTTGTCACTGTAATGATGGAAGCGCGCCTTGCATCACATTTATATAGGCATCACCGTCCCATCATGCTCCGGCAGGTACCCACGTGGTGGGTGCACGTGGGTAGGCGCGTCTTTTTTTTTTCACCCGTCGCAACTTTAGTGTCCCGTCGAAATTCTCAAAGCCGCCCGGCGTTAATTACGTTTGCGCGCTGCACGTCGGGAAAATTACGTCACAACCATGCGCAGTACGGCCGGCGCGGGAGCGCGCCTCATTTAAATTTTAAACGCCCCCAGGAATGTTGGTCCCTCTTATCAGTCATTCCTTTTTTGTTTTTCAGAAGGTTTAAGAAAGGGACTAAGCATTCAAAGAATAATCTCACGCTAAATGGAAAGTGTCTAATGAGTAAACAAACTTGCAGCACTCACTAGAGATTTCACAACATTGAAGAGAACATTAAAAAAAGAAAAAAAATGTATCAATGTTGTAAATAAAACTCCAAGCATTGTAGAATTGATACAAGTATCATACTTCACAGCAGTAGCAGAAGGAAACATCAAGTTAATAGTCACTAGTAGCCCGTCTGTATTTCCTTGAGCGGGGGGAGAGCCTGAGGAGCCTGGATCACCATGGTGATTCTTGTAAACATCAAGAGACCTGTTGCTAGATAGGGAGCGGGGTCTGCGATGATGTGTAGTTTGGGTCTCCATTTCAGACACTGAATGTTGGTCTCTCTTATCAGTCTTAGTACGAAATTCAGCGTACCAATCCGAAACTTCTACTAATGGGATCCCCATCGTGTCGCAAAAAGCTAATAGATCCTCAGGGACTCTAAGGCCGGGTACACACGAACAAACATGTATGGTGAAAACGGTCCGACGGACCGCTTTCACCATACATGTTTGCCAGAGGGCTTCTGTACGATGGTTGTACACACCCTCGTACAGAAGTCCGCGCGTAAACAATACGCGGGGCGTGTCCGCGGTGTCGCCGCGTCGATGACGCGGTGTCGCCGCGACAATGACGCAGCGACGTGGGCGGCCCGCCTTTTAAAATGCTTCCACGCATGCGTCGAAGTCATTCGACGCATGCGAGGGACGGCGGGCGCCTGGACATGTACGGTAGGTCTGTACTGACGACCGTACATGTCCGAGCGGGCAGGATTCCAGCGGACGGTTTTAAAACACGTCCAGGAATATTTGTCTGCTGGGAAAAGGCCCGGCGGGCAAATGTTTGCTGGAATTCGGCCCGCTCGCGCCCACACACGACCGAACATGTATGCTGAAACTGGCCCGCGGACCAGTTTCAGCAGACATGTTTGGTCGTGAGTATGGGGCCTAAGAAGTGCAGAGCGACCTTGATTGGTAGCCAGCAATCCAAAGGGGAATTTCCACTTGTAAATTATGTCTTTCGCCCGTAGTATATCCAAAAGCGGTCTCAAGTCTCTCCTATGCTGCAGAGTGATATTAGACAGATCTTGATAAATATGGATTTCCACATCACTATGTATAAGATTACATCTCAGTCTAGCATTCCTAAGGATGTCCTCTTTTAGCTGGAAATTACATAAGCAGCAAATGACATCCCTAGGAGGGTCAGAAGCCTTTCCCTTTGGTCTAAGCGCGCGGTGGATACGCTCCATCTTAATAGACGTCATGGGTGGTCTGCCCAGCAAGTCATTAAAAATGTCAGACACAGTAGAAGAAAGTTGATCGGTGTCAATTTTTTCAGGTAAACCACTGACCCTTATGTTGTGGCGTCTACTTCGGTTTTCTAAATCTTCTACCTGTCTATGTAAATTCCTCAGGTGGAGAGTATGCGAGTCAACCTTGTTATTGACATGAAGTATTGCAGAGTTTTGCTGTGCAGTTACAATTTCTACCTCCTTCACTCTCAAATTGATGGCGCGTACATCAACGCGCAGTTCAGCTATGGCAGCCGACAAAGTGTCTTTGATGTCAGCAGCTATGGTATGTAGGTCATATAGGCTAGGCTGCTGCTGCGTTAAAACCTGTGACCGCTTACCTGGTTCGTGATATTAGGTGTAGGAACGGAAGTAATTACGGATGAGAAACGTTCCAGTTGTACATCCCAGTTCAGCCATGATGGTTCCGTAGGCCCGAATTTCCAATGCTATGAAGAGGGTTAAATTAGCAGTCCCAGTCCTTGGAAATCGGCAACAACAGGCAGAAGGGTTCCGGGTAAACCACTGACACCGAAAAGAGATTATGAAAGGGGCAAAAGACTGCTCTACTAAGCGGTAAAGTCCGCAGCGGCGGGAGAGCAACACGATCAAGCCACCATCCTCTAGCACAGCCAAGCCACGCCCCCAATTTTAAGGGTTTTTATTCTTGCCATAAATGCAATTTGTTGCAGAACTGTGAATATTAGAAATAGGGGTAGGACTAGTGTGACCAATCTGGACAATTAAATATTTGAGATAGACCATTTTATAACATGCAACTCGTTCTATGTTGTGTACCTTCTGTGGTGCCATGTGGGCTGTACTATGTGGGAAGAACTATACGCTTACTAAGAGTCTGCATAGCTGAAACATGTCGCTAAAATTAGAAAGGTTTTAAACATCCTAGCGTTTGTCTTTACATTTCAAGGATAAAACATGAACAAGACCCATCAGTTTTACAGTTTTGCAGTATTGATTGTATGCAGCCTTCGTGGAGGGGCTCAAATTAGGTTAGGAACCTGTCAAAAGAGAAACAAATGGATTTTCCTTTTAAAAAGTCTGCACCCGAGAGGGTTGAACATTGAACTGGACCTTAAATTGTTTTAGTAATAATTTTTAATTAATAATTTGAATTGATTATTTTTAATAATTTTTTTAATTCTTTAATTTTATAATTATTGTCTTGCTGGGATATACTTACCACATTTCGTTAAGGTAAGATCATATATGCCAGATGTGCCTCTGTCTAATTAGCATTTGATTTTTGTTATTATTGTTAGATCTTACCCACCTAGTTTTAGAATGCAACTTTTTTTTTTTAGATAAGATTCAATAGTTTGTTGATTATTTATTGTAACATTAAGTATATCCTATATGTATGTAATAGGGTATACTCTGGGATGCGTTAGTATTAACTAGCATTTGGTAGGCAAGATGTATGTTAGAATGTTGTTTTCTTGATCCTATTACACAGTGTCATAGCCGGGTATTGCGTTCATGGAGACACGGGCGTCGCGCAGGCGCACTGGAGATCACTCCCGGACTGAGTGATGGGGAGGTTGTTTAGCGCACAGCCAGTCCCAAGGAAGAAGTCCGTATGACGAAACATATCTGGGCGCGGCTGTGCTGCTATTACCTGTGATGTGTAACGTTCAGGATTGACCGTCTGTGAAGGCGATTTCTGGTTTAGGAGAGCGAGCAAGCGAGTGGAGGGTGAGACTAACAGATTATATCCTGGGTCCCACTGTGACCGTGATACACCGCAGTACACCGCTGCAAGCTTTTCTGCTGTGTGAAGTTTTCACCTTTGAAGTTTTTATCTTTGAAGTGGCCTTGATGTATTTGGAGCGATGTGAGTGCAATAGTTGAAGGTTACGTGTGCCTTTTTAATAAATGGTTCACTGACAATATTTCAGGCTATTCTATTTGGTGAATGCAATTCTTATGGAAGTAGAGTCACAGTCACAGCGGTTGTGTGGTGGAAGATTTAATTCAAGTTGATTAGAAGATTGTCTTACATTTGAGTTTAAACACTTGAAAAACGCACAACTTTCTTTGGACTTGATTCTTTGTTTTTGGAGTTTTTTTTTCATCAATTATTCAGATTTTTCACCCATGAATGTTATATAACATCATTTTTTGCTAAGTTACTAATTTGGTGCACTATCATGTGGTGTATTTACTTTAGTATATTTAGTATATTTGGGTAGGTCTTGAACATATTCACTGATATGATCACAGCGCTACTATTTTTTTTAGTTAAAAATACTTTTCAGATCACAATTTTATTCAAGTAGCAGCTTTTAGGTAATTATAGACACATTTACTGTTATTTCTATTGTAGCACTGACCCCGAAGGAGCTGCTGGTTTAATTTGGGCCTGCACTCTACCAATAAACCCCCACTAACTTGGCTCAATCCCCTTGGCACAGCTGTGATGCAATGCAATACAATACAATGTAAGACCATACAAAATACCTGTATTGTAACCCCAGGATCCACTGACTGCACTTGGAGGGAGAAAAACAGTACGCCACAACAACTGGATACTTAACTAGAGATATATTTTACTGTAAATTAGGCAAAAAAGTGATTACAGTAATTGTGCTGTCATCCAACGTTAAGACGACAGCACAATTGATTTCAACATATACATAGGTATATACTGGGAGCTCCCCCTACCTTTATAAGCTATGCGTACTTATAAGTAGTTAGTCCTGGATCTTCTTTTCTTCGCTATCTAAAGTAACTCCTTGAGATTTGTAATCCACAGTTTTGATGAGTCAAATTGAAGTAAAAGTGCTCCTGGTGTAACTGCAACAACTATTTTCAAATCGATTGAAACGTCAAAGTAGATAGGCCTCAAGCCTTCTCAGTGTCAGTTTCTCTGCTCCTCTGTGGAACTATAAATCCCAGTGAGGCCTGTATATGAGTCTAACTGCGTGTGGAACTTAGCAAACTGTGGGTCGTGACCCGCTCACCCACTGGATCGGAGCTCCGGATAGTAACTTTTGTCCTGTGACTGCAACTTGCTTCTTCGTCAGCTCCGTTCAGCTTCGCTGGATGGATCCGGTCCTCCGATGCTCGGATGAGTGTCTCTCGGTCTCTGCAATCCGGCCACGGTCCCTCGGGCACCCTCAGATCACTTCCCCTAACAACCGGGATTGTTTTCCCCTGTGTGTCCTCGTCTCCAAGGAAACCAAAAAACTAAACAAAACATCTCTCTGCATTACCAGTATTTGGTCACTAGATGGCTCCAAATACTTAAACATAGCAATGTCCATAGACGTTGTATTAAAGTATGCAAACACACATCAATATACAAGAATGTCAGCGCTACACACTCCCCCTACTTTATCTCTTTGGTCCTCCAAAGAGGTTCAAATTGCTAACTCTATTCTGTATTTTAGCCTCTATATGGTCATACAATACAGACAGAGGTGCTTCCCACCAATTTTCATATGATGGGGAGCTATCCTGTTCACTAACAGCTGATACTACCGTGTCTGGTACAGATGTGCCAAGGGGTGAGGTGGGATTGACCCTTACTGATTTAAAAGTAGAGGGACCAGACAGTTCAAGGTTTCTTTTGCTGACAAACTGAGATGCTTCAGAGCATTCGCCCAATGTATCATAAGTCAGTCTTCGTGGTGGGCGAATGTCTCTCTTTGCACTTTCGGGGTATCCATTCCTTTTTGACAAATGTCGTCATCCCTCCTCTCAGTGACTAAAGATGGAGAGTAAATAAGAGTACTGGGCTCTTCTGCAAGATGAGTTGCCGGCACAAATTCTGGGGCCTCTGCCCTGAGAGTTCCATTATTATCCTCCTCTACTACTGAAGAGATATCAGCATCTGTTTCTGAAGTTTCCGGAGGCCACAGACAACTCATCTCCACTTCCTCATCTTCATCTGTAGAGGGTGCAAGCTGAGATCTGGTTATTGGCCTACACACATCGGTGGATGTGGATGGGAATTCCTCCTCTGTGCTTATCCTGACTGCCTCTGTGAGAGGTAAAAGGTGATTCCGATGCCAGGTTTTTATTGGCCCAGTGTTTCCTTCTGGCTTGATTTCATACACTGGGAGCCCTGGAAGCTTCCTACACACAACATAAGGCTGTGATCTCCAACGATCAGCCAACTTATGCTTGCCTGGGATGCCTAGATTCCTCAGCAAAACCCGGTCACCTGGTTGAAGATCCTGAACTCTTACTTTCAGGTCAAAGTTTCTCTTGTTCCTGTTGACTCTGGAGTTCGAGGTGGCTTGAGCCTGCTCGTAAGCTATCTTCAGGCTCATCCGCAGCCTGTCCACATACCCTCTATGGGAGGTCTCTGATGTGTGATCCAAGGAGGAACCAAAAGCCAGGTCCACTGGTAATCGGGCTTCACGGCCGAACATCAATCTGTAAGGTGAATACCCAGTGGCGTCACTTTTGGTACTGTTGTAGGCATGAACCAGTGCAGTAATGTGTTTACTCCAATGGGGTTTCTGTTCTGCAGTCAACGTCCCCAACATATTCAGGAGAGTCCTATTGAACCTTTCCGGTTGAGGGTCCCCTTGTGGGTGATAAGGAGTAGTCCTGGACTTTTGTATGCCTAGTAGATCCAACAGTCTTTTTATCAATTTGCTCTCAAAGTTCCTTCTTTAGTCCGAATGTATCCGTTGAGGTAAGCCATAATGGAAGAAGAACTTTTCCACGAGAGTCTTTGCTACTGTGGTTGCTTGCTGGTTTCTAGTAGGAAATGCTTGGGCATAACGGGTAACATGATCTGTTACCACCAAGATGTCCCCCTGCCCACTCATATCGGATTCCAAACAAAGAAAGTCTATGCAGACCAGGTCCATTGGTCCCTGGCTCTTCAAATGGCCCATTGGGGCAGTCCTCTGGGGCAATGTCTTTTTTTGTATACACCAGAGGCAGGAATGACAGTAATTCTCCACTTCTTTCCTCATGTGAGGCCAGTAGAACCTGTCCCTTACTAGTTGGAAAGTCCTCTCGGCTCCCAAGTGACCATGATGATCGTGTAAAGCAATCAGTACCCTCTCTCTGTGCTTTTCCGGCAGGAGCAGCTGCCACTTCGCTTTTGGATCATCAGAGGGGCCCCTTCGGTAGACCACCCCTTGTTGCAACTGCAACCGATCCCATTCTTTCAGTATCAGCCGGGCTTCCTTCTTGGGGCTCTTCTGTAGCACATTAGACTGTTTATGTTCCAATGCCTTCAGCACCAGCCCACACAGTGGATCTTTCTCCTGATCTCTCCTGAGATCCTTTTTGGATCGCTTAGGGAGACCCTCTTGTACAACCTGGGAGACGTTGCAATAGCACCTGGGTACTCCCGCTGAGGATACTCCCACTTCTTCAGCTCTGGTCCCACCTCTCCCGTGTAGACTTGTCCCTTCACAAAGGGCTCTTACCCCCTCTGGAGTAAGTTGAGTCCAGTCTTCTAATTGATTTTGGGGGTCATGAGGCCTTCTTGATAGAGCATCTGCATCTCGATTACCAACCCCTGGTCTGTACTTCAGGCTGAAGGTAAATGCAGAGAGAGCAGCTAGCCACCTGTGACCGGTGGCGTCCAGCTTTGCAGTGGTGAGCAGGTATGTGAGGGGGTTGTTGTCCGTCTTTACCACAAATTCAGCCCCGTAAAGGTAGTCCTTCAACTTGTCTACCACTGCCCACTTCAGAGCCAGAAATTTAAGCTTCTGAGTCGGATAGTTTCTTTCGGCAGGAATCAAACTTCTGCTCACATAAGCGATCGTCCGCAGATGCCCTTCATGCTCTTGATAGAGCACTCCTCCCAGTCCGTCACGGCTGGCATCCACATGCAACTCGTATGGTTTGGCAGGGTCTGCATAGGCTAAAACTGGGGTAGTGGCACTGGTAAGGCTCCACTTCAATTGTCTGAAAGCTTCCTCGCATTCTGGAGTCCACTGGTCCTGGATGGACTCTTTCTTCTTTCTGGGCCCTTCTTTTGGCTTCCTTGACTGATCTGGGCTTACACTAACTTCTTCCTGTTTCTTCAGGAGCTCAGTGAGTGGGTGGGCTATTTTAGCGAACCCTTTCACGAACCTTCTATAGTACGAGCAGAAGCCTAAGAATGACCTGAGTTCAGTCACGTTGGTGGGCCTTTGCCAAGAAGTGACAGCTTCTAACTTCTTGGGATCGGTTGCAACTCCCTCTTCAGACACAATGTGTCCCAGGTAATTCACTGAGGGCTGGTAGAACTGCCATTTTTCCATAGAGAGCTTCAGACCTTCATCATGAAGTCTCTTCAGGACCTTCTCCAGGCTTTCTTCGTGCTCTTTCAACGTTCTTCCAAATACTATGACCTCATCCAGGTAAACTAGTACTTCAAGTAGGTTCATGTCACCCACTGTCTTTTCCATCAACCTCTGGAAAGTTGCTGGGGCCCCAGACAGGCCTTGCGGCATCCGGTGGAACTCAAAGAATCCGACTGGGGTGATAAAAGCGGTCTTCTCTTTGTCTTCAGGGCACATGGGGATCTGATAATACCCACTCTTTAAGTCCAGCACACTGAACCACTTCGCTCCCGACAGGCTCTGCAGAGCATCCTCTATCCGAGGTGTGGTTTACTGGTCAGGAATGGTCCTCCGGTTCAGGGTCCTGTAATCGATACATAGGCGTAGGGACCGGTTCCTCTTCCTGACCACCACTATTGGGGAGGCATAAGGACTCCTGGACTCCCGGATAATGCCTGTCCTCTTGAGTTCAGCCAGTTGTTCCCTCAAATCTTCCAGATCTCCCAATGGGATTCGCCTAACCCTTTCACGAAACGGCTTGTCTTCCTCCAGTCGAATTCGGTGGGTGGCACTCTTCGCCAAACCCACATCAAATTCACTTTTTGAGAAAGCTGCCCTCCATCTCAGAAGTTGGGCTTTAGCTCTTTCTCTCCATGCAGGAGTAAGAGGCGTATTCTTTGGGCAGAATTCTTCTACAGGGATTTCTGCTGCTGGTCCTTCCGTCGAACCACATGCTGCGACTGGAGTTGCTGGGCTGACCTGTCCTAGCAGTAGTCTGGCTAGCACCCTCACTGGCACAGCTGCTGTGTTGCGGACACTGACTGGAACTTTGCTGTGAGTCCTCTTCAATGCCCTGGTGGGCAATACTTCAGGGATAAGTTTTAACCCCTTTTTTTCTTCCTGGCTTGTATTTTCAAGGACAATGAAAGGACCTGTTTTTTTCCAGCTTAACTTGACGGAGGCTCTCAGGCAGACTACTTCACCTGGCTGTACTAACCTATTTTCCCTATCCAGGAGCCAGATTTTTCACACTCCCTCTTCAGGAGCCTCTTCCTCCTGTCCACGGTCTCGGTATGTCTGGGCCAACATTGGATGTATTTTAGTGGGGGGGGGGGTCCCCTTCTGCAGCACAAGAGGTGCAAGTAGCCTCCTCACTAAGTCAGTGTTCGTCCCAATGATGAGGGAATTTTTGTCAGCCCCTGGGGGACCAGGGCATCCTATGGCCAAGGTGTCAAAAGTCTCAGCCTCTCCTTCTATACTTGGGTCGAAGATGAGTCTGACCGGCAGGTAACCATCATATGGGAAGTTCTGAGTGCCTAATCCCCATATCTCTAGTTCCTCCAATTTCTGTAACGGCAGGTGCTTGAAATGTCTGTCATAGAAATCCCTGTAGAGCAAGGTTACTTGGGCTCCAGTGTCCAGCAGGGCTTTCGTATAAATCCCCTCTACTTGGATGGGGACAATTGGGGAGGGTCCCACTAGCTTGGGGGGAAATCCACTGATTGCAGTACCTTTGACCTGCCTGGTGGCTTGTATCTTCACCTTTGGTTTTGGGGGTCTCTCTCTTTTCTGTCCTGGCTTGTTGGTGACCCCCAGTGGTCAGGGGCATATGAGTCGGTGTGGAGTTCGCTATTGCAACCGGGCGCCCAGTTGACTCCTTCACTGGGGCCCTCTGAAGTTTTCCCCCGGTTGTTTGGATTTTGTTTCAGTTACTGGGCTTGGGCACACTCGCCTGAGATGTCCTACTCCTCCACATTTGAAGCAGACTCTCTGTGTTTGTTTCATAGGGCGGTTAATGGTAGGAGTCTCTGGAGCATTGAGTGGCAGGACTTCTGTCTGGGGTTTCACCAGACAAGTCATCAACATGGTCATCATCTCCAGTATTTCTTTCTGGGTCTGGAACAGCTTCTCCAGTCCAGTCTGACCTACGGGTAGGTGGTGAATAGGTGAAAGCCATGATCCCTGTTCAGCGCTAGGGATGAGCTTCGAGTTCGAGTCAAACTCATGTTCGACTCGAACATTGCCTGTTCGCCTGTTCGGCGAACAACGAACAATTAGGGGTGTTCGCGGCAAATTCGAAAAGCCGCGGAACACCCTGATAAAGTCTATGGTGAAACAAAAAAAATGTAATATTACTTAAAATTTCGTACCTAGGGGGGTGTAAAGTCAGCATGTGAAAAAGCGCATGTTTCCCGTACATAGAACTGTCCCTGCACAAAGTGTCATTTCTGAAAGAAAAAAAGGCATTTAAAATCAGCTTTGCGGCTCTAATGAATTGTCGGCTCTGGCAATTCAGAGATGATTCATTCATAAAAAATAAAAATAAAAAAGCTGGGGGTCCCCTCGTACGTCACCGGGAAAGCCCGGTCTTTCCTGGTCTTTCCCAGTGACGTACGAGGGTGCGTCAGAGGGGGCGGGGTCACGTGACAGGTGGCCGCTTCCCCTATATAAGAAATGTCACAGCTCCAGCGCGTCATTCCGCTGGGCTGTGTCCAGCGGAGAGTGGAGCTCGCCTGCTGCGCTCTGGACGGATGGATCTTCTCATTGCTGGACCGCTGATCACCCATCGCTGGAGAGATCATCCGTCGCTGGATAGAAGAGTGGATTCACATCGCTGGATTTTTTTTTTTTAATAAATGATTTTTTCTACGGTGTCTGTGTGTGTTTTTTTTTAACTATTTACACTTCCTTCGTGAAATTGTAGAGGTACAGTGTACCCCATTACCAATTCACATAGGGGGGGCCAGGATCTGGGGGTCCCCTTTGTTAAAGGGGTCTTCCAGATTCTGATAAGCCCCCCGCCCGCAGACCCCCACAACCACCGGGCAAGGGTTGTGGGGATGAGGCCCTTGTCCCCATCAACATGGGGACATCCTCCTCATGTTGAGGGCATGTGGCCTGGTGCGGTTCAGGAGAGGGGGGGCCGCACTCTGTCCCCCCCCTATTTTCTGCGGCCGCCCAGGTTAACGTGCTCGGATAAGGGTCTGGTGTGGATTTTTGGGGGAACTCCAACTTTTTTTGCATTGATACATGTTTCCTGGGACAGGACCCAGGTCCCCAAACACTTTTTAGGACAATAAATTGCATATTAGCCTTTAAAATTAACACTTTAGATTTCAAATGTTCGAGTTCCATAGACTTTAATAGGGTTCTAAAGTTCACACGAACATTTGGTGTGTTCGCAAGTTCTGATGCGAACCGAACAGGGGGGTGTTCGGCTCATCCTTATTCAGCGCTTGCTGCCAGTACATTAAGTTCCTGAGTGTCTGAGGGAACACCTATCTGCTGTATTTTAGCACTTGTGGTGCTAGGAGGTTGAAGTTTCCTCTGTTTTTGGTCCCTGTCAATCTCCATCTTATCCGCTTCATTCACTTTCTCAATGTGGACCTCATCCGGAGTTGAGGGATCTTCCAAATACTGCTTCAGTTGTAGCTTGATATAGTCACTCCTCAATCCCATAGTTACAGATCTCCTAAATTTCCTCTTAACTAGCTCGGCTCCAAAATGCTCTCCATTTCCTTCTTCCTTTGATGTGAACAGCAGGCGGTCCTTGAGCTCAATGGCCCGAAATAGGAAGTTCTGAGGAGTCTCACTACTATCCTGTGTCATATTTATCAGTCGATGAAACAGCTCAGTGGCATCTTCCTTCTCATAATAGCTTTTCAGTATCCTCTTTAGCTGGTTCAAGGTCAATCCACTCTTCCTCTCCAACAAGCCCCTAACACTTGAACCTGGGCTGATGGCATGGATTACAGCCTCTCTAATTTCCGATTCCAGATATCCTTTCTGTAGCCCCAACTCTATTTGGTGTAGGAGGCTGGTGTAGGACAGTTTGTCCTTCTGCCCTCTTTCTCCTATCTGGCCGTCAATGTGGAAATCCTTCTGGATGGTTACTTCCTGCAAGCGGCCCTGGGTGCGTTTCTTCAGTACCTTCCCAGTTTTGGGCGTTATCTGGCCATCTTTCTGGTCCTCCAAAACGACACGTAACCCATTAATGCGTTCAGCTATCATACTGGAGGTCTCCTGAAACCTCTCCTGTATGTTACAGTACTGTTGCTTCAGATCAGCCAGCTGTCGTTCTGCCAGTGATTTAACAGCAGCCCCTGCTTTCCTGTCTAAAGGTTCTAACTGCTTTTGACTGGGAGAGCGCCCTTCATGTTTGATGGGGTGTGTCAGGTGGAACTCTGTCTTTTCGGACAATTTTATACTGGCACCGTGGAAGTTTTCAGGGACATCCCGTCCCCACTCTATCAGTGCATAGGTGCAGTCCGTCCCAGGATCTGGTTTCACTGCGACCACGTAAGCCTTTCTGTCCGGGGACAATGCTTGTACCACCTCTTTAATTTGTTTCTTTCCCCAGTCGCTCCTTGGAAGTTAAATGGCCACGCTCACTTCTGAGCGCGTGCCTTCTGCTTCGCACCATTGGACTACTTTGATGGGGTCCATGGTAGTGTGAAGGGGCAGGCTTGCATACGAGAGGTCCCGGGTTCAAATCCCGGACGAGCCCCCACGTGTAGCACTGACCCCCGAAGGAGCTGCTGGTTTAATTTGGGCCTGCACTCTACCAATAAACCCCACTAACTTGGCTCAATCCCCTTGGCACAGCTGTGATGCAATGCAATACAATACAATGTAAGACCATACAAAATACCTGTATTGTAACCCCAGGATCCACTGACTGCACTGGGAGGGAGAAAAACAGTACGCCACAACAACTGCATACTTAAAGCGGTTCTCCACCCTAAAGTGAAGTCCCGCTGATCAGAACCCTCCCCCCTCCGGTGTCACATTTGACACCTTTCAGGGGGGAGGGGGGTGCAGATACATGTCTAAAGACAGGTATTTGCACCCACTTCCGGCGCGACATTCAAAAGACGGGCATTGCGTCACATCCCATCGCCCCACCCCCCCCGTTGTGTGCTGGGAACACTCGGCTCCCAGCACACAGCGGGAGCCAATCGGCAGGCGCGACTTGCGCTTGCGCCGTAGGGAACCAGGCAGTGAAGCCGCTGCGCTTCACTTCCTGGTTCTCTCACCATGGATGGAGGGGGGAGCAGCAGGGTGACGAGCGATCGCTCGTGCTCTGCTGCGGACGCCGCTGGACTCCAGGACAGATAAGTGTCCTAATATTAAAAGTCAGCAGCTGCAGTATTTGTAGCTGCTGGCTTTAAATATTTTTTTTGGGCGGAACATCCGCTTTAACCAGAGATATATTTTACTGTAAATTAGGCAAAAAAGTGATTACAGTAATTGTGCTGTCATCCCAACGTAAGACGACAGCACAATTGATTTCAACATAAACTTTTTGAAAACAGTATACATATTGTGACGAGACCCTTGCTCGCCCAGGTCCTGCTCTCCCGACACTCCTCTGCTTCTATTGGATCAGATTGCAGATTGCAACATCTGATGGTCCAGTCATCCAAGGTTCCGGGATCCGACCTACAGCTATGTGCCGATCGGACCCATCAAGAACACACACCAGACGAGCTGTATGTATGTTCAAACAGGACTCTCTTTAATGCCAGCATTCAGCTGGTTATATACAGTTTACAAGCTAATCATCAATCAAAGAACAATGAAATCTCCACCCCCTTTTCACACACTGGGGCTTCCGTACAGATTATAGGTAGACACTCTGATGCCGACCCTGACAAGACACATTTCTTTAGATAATGACATCAGTGAAGTTAATTACTAATTGTAACAGAATACAGAATAACAGAATAACAACGAAGCAATCAGAATAATTAACATGAGCCAATTATCTAATCATTTAGCCTGACGAGGTGAATAGGCGTCTCGTCTGCAATTCCCCACGATACAATACACATCTCTTAAGGTCTTCTTCACACACACAATAGATCAATTAACCTTTAGAATAGAGAGCTGGCTGGTGGTAGAACATTAGCATTTCAACAGTCTGTTATGCAGAGGAATGAGTCACTCTGGCCCACATGAAATCACCTGTAATATGTCCCATCTCATGTAATACATGAATTATGATTTATTAGCAACCCTCTCCTGTGTAACAGATGTCAAGTAGAAACACTTTAGCATCCCAAGGTCCATGGCATTACTCCCCCTGGGAAACAGTCCAACAGCCGCAGTGGGACCCAAACGGGTCAACTCGAGGATGTTGGAAAAGTAGTCTTAAGGTTCCAGGACTGTCTGCTGGGATGACCCATCTGCCTTCCTGTTTTGAGGCCCTGGCCCATGATCGGACGGCAAGAGGCTCGCATTCAGTCCTCTCCAAAAGCCCCTGTCCCAGCTAGGCCTGTCACACATCTCCCCCTTTGGCAGGAGACTAACACTGGGAGAGACCCCAATTCCGGTACCCACCCAGTATCCCAGATACCTTGTCCCAAACAGAGCATTACTCACCCCGCCATCCTCTGCCTCTCTCAGAGAACACGCCTGCCGCTGGGGAGAGGCCTGGACTGGCCCTTCTCCCTGGAGTCCTTTCAGCCGCTGGAGAGAAGACAGGGTGGCTGGGCTCAGTCCATCATGCTGTTGGGTATCTGGGCCAACTGGCCACCATTCCTGGGGTATACCAGTGGAGACTGAAGCCCCGTCCACTGGTGCTAGGTGAAAATCCCCTGGTGCTTGCAAAGCAAAGCCGACATCCTCCTGTCTCAGTGCTGCACCATTTTCTGAGGTTGTGTCAGTGAAGATCGAAGTTCCATCCACTACCACAGGCACCCCCTCTTCTGTTAGTTGAGAGCAGAGGCCCGGGGCACTCTGCTCTGTTGCCAGCTCTTCTGCTGGGCTGCTGTGAGTGGAGACCACAGTCCCATCCACCGATATCCGCTCAAGCTGTAGTCGTGTGCAGCAGCCAGTAGCATCCTGCCCTGCTGCCAGTGATTCAGCTGGGAGTAACAGCTTTACTACCTCAGATTGTTGCTGGGGAGGGGAGCCTACTGCCCCCGCTCCCTGGAACTCCACAGTTGGTTCCGGTGCTGGGCAGAGATTGCTAGCACTCTGCCCTGTTGCCAGCACTTCTGCTGGGGGCTCATCAGGTTGTTCTTCCTCAGCAGAAAAATCTATTAAATCCCCTGTCTCTGCACTTGGTGTCTGGGGATAGAGGTTCACCATCTCTTGTCCATGAAACCCAGAATATGCTATAGGTACTGAGCAGAGGTTAGCAGAGCCCGGCCCTGCGGTCAGCACTTCAGCTTTGGGAATGGCAAGCTCCCGATTTTTCACTGCTGATTCATCAGCCAGGATTTCAGCGTTGTCAGCTGATATTTCCTCATAGTCCCAGGCAAAGGGAGCCCCACCCTGCTGCTGAGCGGAGTCTAGCAGCTGTTTGTAGGCGATTTCCAGCTCCCATTCCTGAACGGCCAGGAATTCCAAATCTTCCTGTACCCAGTGCACTTCCGAGACATTCAGTCTTCGCTCTCTGTGCTCCATTATTTCCTCCAAACGCCACTCCCGATCGCTCCCAAAGTCGGGATCACTGGACATCCTCCAATACAACAATCCCAGGCCATCATAGCCAAAGCCTTCCGTGGGGCTGTCATCCGTTGACCACGGGCACTCTTGGACTACATAACACCGGAGGGCTCTGTAGCTCTCGTCCAACCGCATCTCTGCCCGGATCAGCCTGCTTAAATCATGCTGTCCACTCCTGCTTTGGTTGTTCCCCCAATAACAGCATTCGTACTTCATACTGTGACCAGTACCTTACATGGATGGAGGGGAGAGCTTTTCCCTGGTGTCGTTGCTCACGGGCTAGCGCTTCTTTCCAGAGTTCGCAGCGGATCGAATCAGACCATCCAAGCAGGACCTCCTCTGATACTGGTCCTCTGCGCTGTATCTGCTTCTCTCGCAACCTCCTTCTGAATTCCTCTTCCGTGGTTACTGGTATCTGTACCTCTCCTCTTCTTTCCTTTTGGTGCTGCTTCTTTAGACGTTGTCACCGATTGCCATATTTCTGCAATTCTCAGCTCATGTTGCCGCTCTCGTTCTCTCTGTTGCCGCTCTCGTTCTCTCTGTTCCTGCAGCTGGATGTCTCTAATGGTATTCTGTATGGCGGTCTCTGATGGGTTAGCACCATATAATGCCAACCGCTGTTGAACTCGCTGCTGGAACAAGTCTTCAACTGACCGGGGTCCTGCATCACCATCCCTCTGATCCATCTCGGCTAGCGCAATGATCAGGGTGGCCTTGTTCTTCCCACCGAACCCTCCACGGCTCTCAAGCAAGTCTTTTAGCATGGTTCTCCTCCAGGCTGCATAGCTGGTCATTCATGGTGGTGGTTTGGAGTTGTCCAAGTAACTGGAGAGCAAATCCCACCGCTGCCAACCAATGTGACGAGACCCTTGCTCGCCCAGGTCCTGCTCTCCCGACACTCCTCTGCTTCTATTGGATCAGATTGCAGATTGCAACATCTGATGGTCCAGTCATCCAAGGTTCCGGGATCCGACCTACAGCTATGTGCCGATCGAACCCATCAAGAACACACACCAGACGAGCTGTATGTATGTTCAAACAGGACTCTCTTTATTGCCAGCATTCAGCTGGTTATATACAGTTATATACAATCAAAGAACAATGAAATCTCCACCCCCCTTTTCACACACTGGGGCTTCCATACAGATTATAGGTAGACACTCTGGTGCCGACCCTGACAAGACACATTTCTTTAGATAATGACATCAGTGAAGTTAATTACTAATTGTAACAGAATACAGAATAACAGAATAACAACAAAGCAATCAGAATAATTAACATGAGCCAATTATCTAATCATTTAGCCTGACAAGGTGAATAGGCGTCTCGTCTGCAATTCCCCACGATACAATACACATCTCTTAAGGTCTTCTTCACACACACAATAGATCAAATTACCTTTAGAATAGAGAGCTGGCTGGTGGTGGAACATTAGCATTTCAACAGTCTGTTATGCAAAGGAATGAGTCACTCTGGCCCACATGAAATCACCTGTAATATGTCCCATCTCATGTAATACATGAATTATGATTTATTAGCAACCCTCTCCCTACTTTATAAGCTATGCGTACTTATAAGTACTTAGTCCTGGATCTTCTTTTCTTCGCTAGCTAAAGTAACTCCTTGAGATTTGTAATCCATTTGATTTGTAATGAGTCAAATTGAAGTGAAAGTGCTCCTGGTGTAACTGCAACAACTATTTTAAAATCGATTGAAACATCAAAGTAGATAGGCCTCAAGCCTTCTCAGTGTCAGTTTCTCTGCTCCTCTGTGGAACTATAAATCCCAGTGAGGCCTGCATATGAGTCTAACTGCGTGTGGTCCTCCGATGCTCGGATGAGTGTCTTTCGGTCTCTGCAATCCGGCCATGGTCCCTCGGGCACCCTCAGATCACTTCCCCCAACAACCGGGATTGTTTTCCCCTGTGTGTCCGCGTCTCCAAGGAAACCAAAAAACTAAACAAAACATCTCTCTGCATTACCAGTATTTGGTCACTAGATGGCTCCAAATACTTAAACATAGCAATGTCCATAGACGTTGTATTAAAGTATGCAAACACACATCAATATACAAGAATGTCAGCGCTACAATATTTTTTGCCATTTATGCGCAGTGGTGGTACAATTAGTCAGGGTGCGTGTGATTTTTTTGACCGGCATTTACACATATATATATAATATATATATATATATATATATATATATATATATATATATATATATAAACAGTATATTCAATGTGATGCACAATGAGAACTTTGGACTTTGTGTGAGGCAGGTGGCAATAGGACCAGGCAGTACATACATAGTGACTTAATGAGTTTATTAACAAAAAGAGGGTATAAAATCGCACTCAATATGAAGAACATTAAAAGCCAATAACTATATGTAATTGTTGCGTAAGGTACAGTAGCCGTGCCGCCCGGAGGGGGTCGCCTCTCCTCCTTATCATGTCAGGCGTGAAGCTGGAGGCTATTTGCGGGTGGATAGGACGCTCCAAGCACGCTCTTTTGTCCATGCCCTTTGCACCATTTTTTATTTTTTTGGTGTTGAAAATGTATACTTTATTTTGCAAGAAAATATACAAAAAACAAATACTTCAACAGGGTACATTTCACTCTGTACCACAACGCAGCACATAAATACACTACATAACAATACAGTTCTAAGCATACAAATAAATTACATTTATCCTGCGGTATGATGCCTAATGTGTAGCGCAGAGTAATAATCCCCCGAAACATTACATCATACATGACGCTGCATTACCCTGAAAGCATTACCTAAAAAAACAAGTCACAAGATATCAAGTCATATGCGGTCAAATTCCATTTCAACGGGTAACGGGTGTGATGGGGGTGGGGAGAAGGGGGGTAGGGAATGGGGAAAAAAGAGTTTACAGGCCCGAAGCTTTATTGAACTGCCAAAAGATACACGGGGGGGGAGAGAAGGAGGGGAGATCTTCAGACCTCCTCTTCCTCCTTAAAAAACATCAAGTTATAGTCTCTGAGCAGACTGTGAGTCAGTCTGCGACAGTCCTCGATGGACATCCTCTCCCGCTGGTGGATGAGGTGATATCTGGTGCACCATAGAGCACCCACCAGGCGCTGTCACTGACCTCCTGTGAATAAGTTCCACAAAATAGTCCGTTCAACACACCTGTCACGTACCTGGTGGGTGAGCCTGACGTGTGGCGGAAGGCCTCTCGTACGGCTCCAGCTCAAGGCCCGCTGATGGTGAGACAGCTGGTGCTGTGCTCAGCGGTGTAAGAGTGCCTAGGATCAGTCGTGAAGTCTGTGCAGGTAGTAGCCAGGAACTCATGGGCAGGAAGCTGGACTTGGCTGGTAGCAGGCGGGTGAGATGTCAGATAGGCTGGCAGACTTGACAGATGGCCGGCTGGGATGCACAGCAGGAAGCAGGGTCAGACAAGCTGGGTAGACAACAGACATGCGGATCAGGTTTAACAGCAGGCAGGAGCGTAGTCAGGTCACAGGCAGGCTTTTGGCAACAGACAGGCAGATCAGGTACAGAACAGAAGGCAGAAGTGTAGTCAGCCATCACATCATCACTTGACGTCATTAATTACCTTTAATGAGATACACACCCACTTTTTGAGTGAGATAAAAAGGTATAAAGCCCTGTACACACGATCGGTCAAACCGATGAGAATGGTCTGATGGATTTTTCCATCGGTTAACAGATGAAGCTGACTGATGGTCCACACCATCAGTTAAAAAAACGATCGTGTCAGAATGCAGTGACGTAAAACACACAACGTGCTGAGAAAAATGAAGTTCAATGCTTCTGAGCATGCGTCGACTAGATTCTGAGCATGTGTGGATTTTTAACCGATGGTCGTGCCTACAAACGATCGTTTTTTTTCTATTGGTTAGGTATCCATCGGTTAAATTTAAATCAAGTTTGATTTTTTTTTTAACCGATGGTTACATAATTGATGGCACCCACACACGATTGGTTTGGTCTGATGAAAACGGTCCATCAGACTGTTCTCATCGGTTTGACCGATCGTGGGTACGCGGCCTTACACATAGCAGTAAAAAAAGGCACTCTCTGAGGAAACTCTCTCTGGAGAATTTTCGGGAGGAAGGAAAGCTGTAGGGATCTCTCTCAGGAGACTGAAGCTGGAAGGAGGAGATCTTCAAACGCAAAGATGTAGCAATGTTGCAAGAAGTCCCTTTCGGCACTTTGCTTCTCAAACAGACAGAACCTGGCAAAGTATAAATCTTTTAGTTTTGAATTGAATTGAATTGTTTTGAATTGAATTGAATTGTTTTTTGCATACACATAACTAAAACCTTTTAAATATATATGGCACAGCAATTTGGAGTTATATTATTTTTAACTGCAGTATAAAATAATTATATTCCAAATATTAAGAGACATACACAGTTTGGTCTGTCTGTATAAAGCTAAAAGCCTATACAATGGTTTTGGTGTGAAGTATGTGTAAAATAGATTCATTCTAAATTTCTTTTTTTTTTGTTTACAAACGGTTTATTGAAAAATAAGTCTCAATACAGATTTAACATACATTGGCAAGAAGTACATAAAAAAAAAATTGTAAATATATATACCTATACATATACACACATAAATTTCAACATAAGCTTTGATCAAATTATCAAGCTGTGCATAATATAAAATTTTTGTTTATGCATTTAAAAGTGTATAAGTGAGGAGATCTGTTTGTTTTGAGAAGGAAACACCGTAACTAAGAAAACAAAATTTGTTTATCTAAAGCCGTGAAGTCACGGAAGGCTATTTTACAAGTTACCAAGTTTTAAATGTACAAGTATCATTTAAGCATAAGAACTGTAAATATATCTTGTAATATAGAGCTTGCATAGAAATGTATGAGAATATTATCTGAACATTAATCACCATTTATCTCTGATTGTAGAAGTATATCATTTATTTGTTTTATCACAAATTATACCTGATTTTAATTTTTCATTGTATCTTTAGTTAATAAATATATATGTTTTAAATATTAATTTGTGTTACTTGTCTTCATACTAGCATGGAGCAAAGAACTTAGGGCCAAATCCACAAATATCGGGCGCAACTTAAATCTTCCGATTTAAGTTACACCGCCGCAAAATTTCTCCCTAAGTGCCCGATCCACAAAGCACTTACCTTGAAATTTGCGGGGGTGCAAGTTAATTGTGTCCGGCGCAAGGCGTGCCAAATCTAATGGGGCGAGTCCCATTTAAATTAGGCACGCTCCCGCGCCTAATAATTGTTTATTTATAGACAGGGACAAGGCCGCGGGGGCCGACATGGTACAATAGTACAAACAGTACATGTGATAGGATAAGTAGAACACAACAATACACGGGATCAATATAACGTTACACACTGCATGATGGATCATGGTAGGCGCCTACCGTGTGGCGCAAGCGTTAAGTGGCGTGTGTGCCCTAGGAGAGCTCCCGGGCTCCGTCACCTGGTAAAACCAGTGGTGGCTCCCAGAGGGTGTCTCCTACTCAGATAGGGAGGCGTGTTTGTTGAGTCGTAGCCCAGTGTCGGGTCCCCACGACCCGCCCCTTCTTTTTCTTTATATGTCAAGAAGGAGAAAGGGAAGGGGGAAAGAGCCCCAGTGTGGGGTAGTAGAAAGTTCCAGGGAAAGGAAACAGGTCTGAAAGAGGGAAGAAAGAGAGAGGGTGTGCAGGGATTGTGGGGGGAGGGGGGGGAGGGTCAGTCAACTTACAGAAAGGCTCACCATAGGGGTAGTCTCTGTACTTTGTGGGCTCGCTCCCTGTTATGTAATTGGACTGGGGCAGGGGGGGATCGCACTGGTATGGTAACGTTCACCCAACAGCCGCGGGCTCTCTCAGTGCCTGGCCCTCAGCTGAATAGATGAAAATATTCCATAGCTGCCAGGTTTCGGTAAATGTTTCCTGCCTGTTGTGTGCTGTGAGGATGAGATCCTCCATGTGCTTTATCTCCTTATCTCCTCCACCTTCGTGATCCATTGGGATACTGTCGAGCGCGCCTAATTTAAATGGTACACGCCCCATTTGAATTAGGCGGGCTTTCGCCGGACGCCTTTACGTTACACCGCCGTAAGTTTACAGGCAAGTGCTTTGTGAATCAGGCACTTACTCTGAAAAAATGCGGCGGTGTAACGTAAACGGGATACGTTACGCCGCGGCGCAGGTACCTGAATCTGGCCCTATGTATGTACTGCCTGTCCTATTGCCACCCAATTTCCTTTTAGTTCTCATTGGTCCAGGGATGGAGGCACACATTACTATATGTATGCCTCATATAAAGCCCCATTTGTTTTTCCCCCCTAGTCCTGTCAATGTGATGCACAGATGACATGTGCTTCTCTCATGGACCATCTTCATGTTCACTGTACAGGGATCCACTATTGCCAATGGATATCGACATGTAAGCTAAAAGATGATAACAGCACCTCGGGGACTACGTTTATTAGATATGATGGAAGAGATTTCATCTACCTGGATAAAGAAAAGGAGTTCTGGATATACACCATGGATGAGGCTGAGCTCACCGCAAAAGAATGGAACAACCCTGAGAGTCCTAATACAAAATGGGGACATTTACAGAGCAGATATCTGGACAGTGAATGTATACATGATTTAAAAGTGTTCCTTGAACATGGGAGAGAAGATCTGGAGAAAAGAGGTAACTGCACTATATACTGTATATATTTGCAAAAGAGGAAAGTTACATGCCCTTGTGCATGGGAGCAACAGTCTTAAGTCACTTGCAAATAACCAGTAGTATCACTGCACTCCTTTTTTCTTACCCAAAGTAAAAGATATTTTAGTTCCAATGCATAGGTTTGTACAAAGGTGTACAACAGTTGCAAGCTTCCAAGTGCTCCATCTGTTTCACTTGATGGAGATCTGGAAGGCTTGAAACTGGTGTGCAGCTTTGTACAAACCTGTGCACTAAAAATAAAATATCTTCTAATTTGTTCACTTGTCATTTACTGACTATGCAGGACAAAAAGGTACAAAGAATGTAAAACAATGTTAAAGCTGAATTCCAGGAAGTGAAGACACACTAATGCCGTGTACACATGGTCGTAAATTCCGACATGAAAAGTCAGATGTGAGCTTTTGGTTGGAAATTCCAACAGTGTGTATGCTCCATCGGACTTTTGCTGTCGGAATTTCTGCCAACAAAAGATTGAGAGCAGGTTCTCTATTTTTCCGCGGAAAAAATTCCTATTGAAAAATCTGCTCGTCTGTATGCAATTCCAATGCGCAAAAAACACGCATGCTCAGATTTAAGCAGAAGAGCCAAACTGCCTATTGAACTTCATTGATCTCGGCTCGTTGTATGTCTTGTACGTCACCGCGTTCTTGACGGTCGGAATTCCCAACAAGATTTGTGTGACCATGTGTATGCAACATAAGTTTGAGCCAACATTCCATCAGAAAACATCCACGGTTTTCTTGTTGTAATTTCCGATCGTGTGTACGCGACATTAGGGTCCAAGGAGCTGCATGACATCTCCTGGGCGTATCTCTATTATTTACATTTCACAGGTTTTTTTGTTTTGCTGAGAGACATATTGGGAATCTGAGAGGAGAGAAACACACAGAGCAGAGCATGTCCCTTTTCCTCTCCCCTCTGCTGCCCATTTCCAGAAGTCTTTGTATTTTGTGAATGCATTTACATAATACCAAGGCTCCTGTGATTGGGCAGGAGGAAGTGAAGGCCTGGCATAGCAGCTCAGAAGCTAAATGTATGAGAAAAAATGTTTTTAAATTTAAATCAGATTTTTTTTTTTTTTATCAAATTTATTTTAATAAAATGCTATTGGAGTTTTTCTATTTAAGATACATTAATAATTTAGTTTATTCATCATGAAATGGAGCTTAGTCATGTAGCATGAGGCTGTATTTTCTGCATTGTTTACATTTTTGGTAAACTTATTCAATGAATACACAATGTAAAGGGAAAAAAATATGTGCGCTACCCAAAAACAAAAATAAGTGTAACAAAGAATGAACCCTGAACAAGAGTGAATCAGCTACACAGGAATGTGACAAAACTCAGACAAATGTGGATGGTAATGTAGCGCTATGTATGAGCCGAAAGGCAATGGCTGTATACACCTAATTGGGTGTGACCATATATTGTGACACAAAGGGTGTAATGACAAAAATTGCACCACAACAAAATGTGAAATTCAAATCAATAAAGTGAACAATATAAACAAAAGTGTAATGTAGTGTCCATAAAAAATAAAACAATGAAGATGTCATGTTATGGTGAGGAACTTCCCAACAGAAATCTTCAAATATGAGGTGGAATACATAAATGCGCTTACCGCAACTGTTGGACCCAAATGTCGTATGACAGTGGATCGATCGAGCTTGGAATGTCCCACAGAGATGTCACCTGAAGTCCAGAAGGGAATGGAGTCTGCTTCCTAGGCAGTCAGATGTCGTCAACCCAGAAAAGGGCAGGAAGACCAGATGTTCATTGGCCACCGACTACTCCAATACTGAAGATCCTAGTAAACCGTGGGTATGGCAATCATAAAAGATCCTCCAAGCATCCAAACACGATCTGGTTCAGGTAAGTGAGAACCCTGGCATGGGTACTGGAAACCAACTGGAGAGAGCTAAAAAAAACTTATCTTCCACAAATTCATGTAAAGATAAGAAACAAAAAGGGGCTCCAAATGGTGTAGGTCATAAAGAGGTTTTAATGAAAAAAACAATATACATAATAAAATATAAAAAAAAGGTGATCACAATTCATGAGTATTAAAAGCAATATGGGGAGCAAAATGCATGGCCCAACGCGTTTCGATCCAATAGGACGTCTATAGGGGCATTAATCTGCTCCCCCATATTGCCATATATTTGTACTAAAACATAAGTCCATACTCAATGGCCAGTCAATCAAACAGGAGGTGGTAAGTGGAACCGTGTGGTTGGACAAAATTCAGTCACGTGATATGACCATGGTCCAATTTCCTACCACGGACCAATCACTACAACAAGCAAAAGTCCTTCCTGGTTAAAAGTGAATCGAACCAGGAAGTAACAACAGCAGCACATTGCAAACAGCCTGCCAAAAAGCCTGCCAAAATTAGGTCATTCTCTCATGTGACTGTCATGTGACTGTCTATCATGTGACTGTCCCTGCTCAATCACCATTAGTTCAGGTAGACATGTCAGCAACAAACTGTGTGTCAAATGTCAAATCTGAGAGAGAAAGACAAGGAGGGCGCCTGATTGAATCCCAATCTGATACGCACTCCAGTACCTGACATTGTATACTACATTGCCACAAACATGACCAATAGTGCATGAATGCCGCAGTCACGGGACACAAATTAAGTCACTGTAGTGACGATCATGTGACCCAAAGGAACCAGGAAGAACATCTGACCAGATGAAATCGGACATGTGCCCAAAGCCTAGCATCGTGCACCGCATCATCACGGCGATCGAACAACAGCCAATGGTGTGCGGGCGTCGCGCTACATGGATGCAATCATGTGACGAAAGTCACGCCAATCATATCAGAACGACATGGAAGAAAACAGCGCAGACGCAGTCATCTCTTCAACTATCACGTGATTGGAAAGACGCCCAACGCTATCTAAATAGAGCAAATGGGCGTCATCTCACTTCCTGCTACGCACTCAAATGGCCATTCTCACCCACTGTCTCAAAATAGAACAGTAAGTGAAACAAAAGCCACAGAGGCCAAAGCAGATTCAATACATACCACAAACATTATAATAAAAACTGAGAAACTAGTCAGACATCTAAAATACAATGACCTACATCGAAGCCCGAATCGTATGGGAGAATTCTATCATGACCCTTATAGATATCGCGATAGAGATGAGGATACATACAACCAATCCCCATATAATTATAACTATGAGCATTTAGGTACCTCTCACTATCCGGGTTTTCTCAGGTCCACACAAGAACATCCAGGAAACCAGGAAAGAAGAGAGGCACTAGAGGTGGTTGGAGGGTCCAAAGCAAAAAGAAACAGAGTCTAGCTGGCTCTGGAGTTTTCAATCTGAGTTCTGTTTGTCTAACAGATGAGGAGAAACTTGTACTTAATAAGGGTCTGAAATATGTCCCTCCAAGACCTCTCAATAGGTTCTCCACATTTATAGAAGTGCATAAGTTCATTAGAAAGCTCAGCATCCAGAGACACTTCTTGACCTTTCCCTCCAACAATACCCCTATGTTGAATGATGGACATGTGCACACAAGACTGTCCAATCCCTCATTATTTAATCCCCCTGGGACTCTGGCACCATCCATTAATGTGTTCCGTAGCCTTGTACTACAAGATTTGGATATAATACCACCTAAAAAAAAATTATACTGACCCGAATATTGGAGCAGGTTTGAAGCAACTTTGTGACCGAAAAAACCTCATCATACGTCCAGCCGACAAGGGTGGCACCATTGTCATGTTGGACAAAGATCATTATATTAAGGAAATGGATAAGATACTTGGAGACTCTAGTACATACAGTCGGATCCAGACGGACCCGACTGCACAATACCAGAGAGCCTTAACTGTATTGGTAGATGTGGACTTTGCTTTGGGCATACTTGACAAGAAAGAGAAGAGCTATCTTGTTCCTTTAGCTCCCCGTATCCCAGCCATCTACTACCTTCTGAAAGTGCACAAAGACCCAGTCCACCCCCCTGGCCGGCCCATAGTCAGTGGGATCGGGAAGTATGTGGATTTTCATCTACAACCATTAGCAGCAGCTTTTGGGGGGGTGCAAACAAACAAACAAAAAAAACATTTGCAGCCTCACTGTGCCCATCAAATGCAGCCACTGTGCCCATCAAATGCAGCTACTGTGCCCATCAAATGCAGCCACTGTGCCATGTCATCAATTGTCACCACTGTGTCATGCCATCAATTGTCGCCACTGTGCCATGCCTTCAAATGCAGCCACTGTGCCATGCAATCCAGCCACTGTGCCATCATTTATCGCCACTGTAACAGCTACCCATGTAGTGTGAGGGTCTCAGCCGTTGGAGACATCCTTTTCCCTGGCAAAATGCGATATGCAGGTACCGCCGGTATATCCCATCGAACGCCCTTCCAAGAAACGAGACGGGCTACGTTTGCAGAGTCAAGCAGGACTGCCTTTTATTGCCACATTTTTCTTCCTTAAATCTGGTTACAAACTGTACAGAGACAAATGACACTCCCCCCCCCCCAGGGGGGACTTCAATACACACACTCTGAAAGAATGACCTTCCCTTGAGCCAATCAGCCGCCAGCCGCTTCGGCTCCTCAACTTAATCAGACAATAGAATTCAATTAACCTTTAAAACAATTATACACTCACACATAATCCCCATCAGCATACACCTCACAGGAGGGGTGTTACCTCCAAAAGAGAGTTCATTAGCTATGCGAAGGGAACATTAGCATTCAGCAATGAAAGAGACCCTTTGTCCAATTAACCCTTTGAGCTCAGAATACAATGTGGTACATCCAATTGTGACAAGCCATGCAGTTCCTTGTAGTCCTTCCTACATGAGATTATAACTGTCCCGGCAGCATGCATATGTCCGTTACACTACTCCCCTTTTGTGGAACACTCCGGCAGACCCGGATTGATCCTTTTCGGATCAACTTGGGGATGTCCGGTCTGCTGTTAGGGTAAAAGTTCCGTTTGCCTGGACAGTCCGTCGGCCTTCCCATTGGCTTTACCAGGTCGGTAGCTGATGGTGACGGTGAAGAATAGAATTCAATTCTGGAACAGTCACTTGCTTTGCTCTCTCAATGGCTCCCAAAACCTGTTGCTGATGCTCTTGGGACAGATACGGCACCACCTGGATGCAAATCCCATTTAATCTTTTGACAATTTCCGCCTGTTTGTGCATTTCAATGTTCAAACCACGGGACATCTCATAATACATGACGTAGTGTCGTTGCATCTCTGATTTCTCACTGGCCAACTTGTCACATTCCCATTTTAGACTGTGATATTGTGCCGGATCTACAGTACATGTCGGGGAAGGTAGTCTTACCCGGTTCTCAGCAGCAAGCGGGTTGATTCCAGCAACGCGGGTGGTCACGGCACAAGCAGCAGCAGGTGTAGGTAAATAAGCCGAAGTCAGAGGGCCAATGTCGTTGCCCAGCACCACCTCGGCAGGTAGGTTGTCCATGATACCAACTGTGGTCTTTCCTGACCCGGCTCCCCAGTCTAAGTGCACCCGGGCGGTGGGTACGCGAAATACAGCACCCCCTGCGACCCGGACGGCAACTGTGCGAGTGGACACGTTCTCTGGCTTTACCAGATGTTTTTGAATCAGAGTGATAGTAGTCCCGGAATCTCTTAGGCCTTGTGCTACTTGTCCATTCACTCGTACCTCCTGACGGTGATGCTGACGGTTATCCGGAGAGGCCGCTTGTATTGGGTCTGCCTCATACCAAATTCCCAGACATTCCTCCGGGCCCCCCTCAGTCTCCAGGCAGTGGGCCGCAGAGGGACGTGACGGAGTGCCCTCTGTGTTGGGTGTTGTGCATCTCCAGTTGTTATTTGTAGCTCTCAAAGGGCAATAACGAGCAATATGTCCCGTGTCGCTGCAGTGATGGCACGTCACCCTAGGCGAATCCCGGGGGTAGTTGCTAGGCCCCTGAGGACGTGGTGGGACTGGAGCCCGAAACTCTGGGCGTCGGGTGATGGTTGGAGTACGCGGTTCTACCTTCTGAGCCAGCCGCATAGTACCCTGGCTTACTTTCCTTGTCTCCGCGTACTCATCTGCTAGCCGAGCCGCCTCGTTTAAGTTAGCGGGACGGCGATCTCGTACCCAGTCTTGTATGTCTGCGGCCAGGTCTTGGAAGAAATGTTCCATTAGGAACAGCTGCAATACTTCCTCCCCGGTGTTGGCCTTGCACCCTTGGACCCAAAGGGATGCCACCCTTTGTAACTGGTTGGCCCATTCCATGTGGGAGTCCACAGCCATCTTCTTGGACTCCCAGAAGCGCCGGCGGTAGGCTTCTGGCGTTATGGCATATCGGGTTAGCAGCGCCTTTTTAACTTGCTGGTATTGTAAAATATCCTCTGGAGCGAGAGCCCGAAAGGCTTCATTGGCTTTGCCCGACAATTTCCCCGACAAAATAGTGACCCATTGGTCTGGTGGTACCTGGTGTAGTGAGCACTGCCTCTCAAAGTCCGCCAAATATCCATCGATTTCCTCCTCACTTTCTACAAAAGCTTTAAATGCAGTGAACGGTATTTTCTTTCCTGTAGCAGCAGGTGGGGGGGTAGGAACTGCAGGTGTAATGGGCTGTCTCGCTCTTACCAGTTCCAGTTCTTGTCCCCTCTTCGTTTGTATCTCTTCCCTTGCTTCCCGGAACAGCTGGTTTATTAGTTCCACGGACGTTTCTGGATACAAGGATAATCTCCGCTGTACAATCCCAGTAATTACATCTTCTTTGCTGACCGGTGCAAGGGGCTCAGTTCCTTCCATGGATCCATCCATTTCGTCCAGCTCCAGCAGTTCAGCTATCAGCTCCCTCCGTGGTCTGTTGCTGGCGCTCCTACCACGACTCTCCAATAGATCTTTTAGTGTGGATCTTTTCAGCCTGGCGTACTGCGACTCCATTCAGCACTTGCTCTTTGGATAAAAGGACCATCCCACTGCTGCCAACCAATGTAACAGCTACCCATGTAGTGTGAGGGTCTCAGCCGTTGGAGACGTCCTTTTCCCTGGCAAAATGCGATATGCAGGTACCGCCGGTATATCCCATCGAACGCCCTTCCAAGAAACGAGACGGGCTACGTTTGCAGAGTCAAGCAGGACTGCCTTTTATTGCCACATTTTTCTTCCTTAAATCTGGTTACAAACTGTACAGAGACAAATGACACTCCCCCCCCCCAGGGGGGACTTCAATACACACACTCTGAAAGAATGACCTTCCCTTGAGCCAATCAGCCGCCAGCCGCTTCGGCTCCTCAACTTAATCAGACAATAGAATTCAATTAACCTTTAAAACAATTATACACTCACACATAATCCCCATCAGCATACACCTCACAGGAGGGGTGTTACCTCCAAAAGAGAGTTCATTAGCTATGCGAAGGGAACATTAGCATTCAGCAATGAAAGAGACCCTTTGTCCAATTAACCCTTTGAGCTCAGAATACAATGTGGTACATCCAATTGTGACAAGCCATGCAGTTCCTTGTAGTCCTTCCTACATGAGATTATAACTGTCCCGGCAGCATGCATATGTCAGTTACAGCCACTGTGCCCATCAATTGTCACCACTGTGCCATGCCATCAAACACAGCCACTGTGCCATGAATTGTCGCCACTGTGCCCATTAATTGTCACCACTGTGCCATGCCATCAAACGCAGCCACTGTGCCATCAATTGTCGCCACTGTGCCAAGCCAAACGCAGCCACTGTGCCATCAAACGCAGCCACTGTGCCATACCATCAAACGCAGCTACTGTGCCATCAATTGTCACCACTGTGCCATCAATTGTCACCACTGTGCCCATCAATTGTCACCACTGTGCCATCAAACACAGCCACTGTGCCATGCCATCAATTGTTACCACTGTGCCCACATCAACTGTTACCACTGTGCCAACATCAATTGTTACCACTGTGCCAACATCAATTGTTACCACTGTGCCCACATCAATTGTCGCCACTGTGCCCTATATTTGTTGCCACTATGCCCTTCATTTGTCACCATTGTGCCCTTTAATTGTCGCCACTGTGCACTTCAATTGTCGCCACTGTGCACTTCAATTGTCGCCACTGTTCCCTGTAAAATGCTGCCCCCCCCCGCCCGGCACTTATCTTTCTTGGGTCAGCCACCCTCCTTGCACGGTCCCTCGATGTCTTCTCCCGCCCTCAATGATGCTTCAGCCAATCAGGTTACCGGTAACCAGAACCGGTGAACCTGATTGGCTGAGACGCCTGTCAGTCTTATCCCAGGAACGCACCCCGTGTGTCCCCTGGATAACTATTTGGAAGCCGATTACAGCCTGAGGGCTGGCTCTGATAGGCACTTCCAAAGCCAACCAGCTGCTGTTATTCAGATGGCCGGCACTCACCAGGGGGCCAGCCATCTGGATAGTGGGCGGCAGCAACAATACACAGATTCATGCAATGCATGAATCTGTGTATTGTATTCAGTGGCGGTGCGGGAACGAGTGGGGGCAGCGCTCCTGCGCCCTTTATGGACGCATCGTCACTGACCATTAGTGAGACAAGTGCCTTCTTATTTGAAGGACACTGGTGACACTATTAGACTGTTGGAATCAATTGTATACGAGGAGGGCACGATTCTAGCAACGGCAAATGTTGCCGCCTAGTATATATGCATCCCACATGATTTGGGCTTTGAGGCAGTAGAATACTACTTGTCCCAGAGTACCCCTTTCCTATATACAACGGAATTTCATCATGGACCTCCTCAGGCTTGCTGCACAACATAATTATTTCTGGTTTCAGAACCAGTTTTATGTGCAAACTAGAGGAGTTGCCATGGGGGCTAAATTCGCCCCTAGTTTGGCGAATCTTTTTATTGCCAAATGGGAGGAGGATGTCGTCTATGCCTATAAGAGACCCAAATTGGTCCTTTGGGCCCACTATATAGACTTTGGATGAGTTTATGTCTTTACTTAATTCCAATGATAGGGTTATACGCCTGAGCCATGAGGCCAGTCTTTCTTCTGTTCATTTTTTGGATCTTGAAATTAAAGTGGTTGAGCACCACTTGGAGTTCACCACTTTTTTTTAAACCAACCGACCGGAATGGTTACATTCCGGTCAATAGTTGCCATCATGCCCAATGGCTCAAATCTGTGCCACGCAGCCAGTTTCTCCGTTTACAGAGAAACTGCACTAGGGCGGAGGACTACATTGTGCAGTGTAGTATCCTGAATGGGAGATTCCTCGAGAAAGGGTATTTGCCTGCTGACCTTGATGGGGAAATCGATCGAATTTTACGGATTGATCGAGATTCACTACTACAGGTTCAGCCTAAAAAGACAATGGACACCAAGTTCAGGTGGTCTTTTTTCATTACCTACGCTGTACAATCCAGACAGGTGAAGGAGATTAGATTCATGTATAGATAGGGAAATGTAGGATATGTTCTGGCCACATTCATATATGTACATGTCCCATTTTTCATTATTGTTGGTTCATTCAGGTGTATTCTATTCACACACCTCTGGATGGCACTGTGCAGCCTTTCAGGTTTACTATACATGGGGCTTCGATGTAGGTCATTGTATTTAAGATGTCTGACTAGTTTCTCAGTTTTTATTATAATGTTTGTGGTATGTATTGAATCTGCTTTGGCCTCTGTGGCTTTCGTTTCACTTAGGCCCGGTACACACGAGCAAACATGTACGATGAAACCGGTCCGTCGGACCGTTTTCACGTACATGCCTGCCAGAGGGCTTCTGTACGATGGTTGTACTAACCATCGTACAGAAGTCCGCGCGTAAACAATACGCGGGGCGTGTCCGCGTCGTCACCGCGGCGATGACGCGGAGACGTGGGCGGGCCTGCCATTTAAAGGCTTCCACGCATGCGTCGAAGTCATTCGACGCATGCGAGGGACGGCGGGCGCTCGGACATGTACGGTAGGTCTGTACTGACGACCGTACATGTCCGAGCGGGCAGGATTCCAGCGGACGGTTTTAAAACACGTCCAGGAATATTTGCCCGCTGGGAAAAGGCCCGGCGGGCAAATGTTTGCTGGAATTCGGCCCGCTCGCGCCTACACACGACCGAACATGTATGCTGAAACTGGCCCGCGGACCAGTTTCAGCATACATGTTTGGTCGTGTGTACGGGGCCTTACTGTTCTATTTTGAGACCGTGGGTAAGAATGGCCATTTGAGTGCATAGCAGGAAGTGAGATGACGCCCATTTGCTCTATTTAGATAGCGTTGGGCGTCATTCCTATCACGTGATAGTTTTAGAGATGACTGCGTCTGCGCTGTTTTCTTCCATGTCATTCTGACATGATGGGCGTGACTTTTTCATCACATGATTGCCGCACTGACAACGTCATCCATGTCACGCGATCGCGACGCCCTCCTTGTCTTACTCTCTCAGATTTGACATTTGACACACAGTTTGTTGCTGACATGTCTACCTGAACTAATGGTGATTGGGCAGGGACAGTCACAGGATAGACAGATGAGAGAATGGCCTCTTTTTGGCAGGTTGTTTGCCATGTGCTGCTGTTGTTACTTCCTGGTTCGATTCACTTTGAACCAGGAAGGACTTTTGCTTGTTGTAGTGGTCATGGTCATGGTCATATCGCGTGACTAAATTCTGTCCAACCACACCGTTCCACTTACCACATCCTGTTTGATTGGCTGTCCATTAAGTATGGCCTTTTATGTTTTAGTATAAATATATGGCAATATGTGGGAGCAGGTTAATGCCCCTGTAGACGTCCTATTGTATTGAAACGTGTCGGGCCATGCATTTTGCTCCCCATATTGCTTTTAATACTCATAATTTGTGATCACCTTTTTTTATATTTTATTATGTAGATTGTTTTTTTTCATTAAAACCTCTTTATGACCTACACCATTGGATCCCCCATTTCTCTTTACATGAAATTGTAGAAGATACGTTTTTTGTGAGCCCTCTCTAGTTGGTTTCCAGTTCCCATGCCAGGGTTCTCACTTACCTGAACCAGATCGTGTTTGGATGCTTGGAGGCTCTTTTATGATTGCCATACCAATGGTTTACTAGGATCATCAGTATTGGAGTAGTCGTTGGCCAATGAACATCTGGTCTTCCTGCCCTTTCCTGGGTTGACGACATCTGACTGCCTAGGAGGCAGACTCCATTCCCTTCTGGACTTCCGGTGACATCTCCGTGGGACATTCCAAGCTCGATCGATCCACTTTTGTACGACATTTGGGTCCAACGGTTGCGGTAAGCGCATATGTATTCCACCTCAAATTTGAAGATTTCTGTTGGGAAGTTCCTCACCATCTCATGACATCTTCATCATTTTATTTTTTATGGACACTTTTGTTTATATTGTTAACTTTATTGATTTCAATTTCACATTTTGTTGTGGTGCAAATTTTGTCATTACACCCTTTGTGTCACAATATATGGTCACACCCCATAAGGTGTATACAGCCATTGCCTTTTGGCTCACACGTAGCGCTACATTACCATCCACATTCAATGGCCCGGATTCACAAAGCACTTGCGCCGACGTATCTCCAGATACGCCGCGTAAGTGCAAATATGCACCGTCGTATCTGTGCGCCATAGCCACAAACTAAGATACGCCTAAAAACAGGCTTCATTCCACCGACGTAACTTGCCTACGCCGGCGTAGAGTGGGCGCATATTTACGCTGGACACATGTGGTGCTCCCATTGATTTTCTACTCAAATATGCAAATGAGGGAGATACGCTGATTCACGAACGTACGTGTGGCAGACGCAGTGCGCGTAAAGTCATACGTCCGGCGTAAAGTTATGCCCCATAAAGGAGGTGTAACTCAGCAGCATCCATGCAAAGGGCTGCACCAGTGAACCCAAGCCAGCGTAATTTATTTAGTTGGACGTGGGTCTGGCTGGGCGTAGGTTACGCTAACGGCGTACACAGTGATCTGGCGTAGCATAGGCATTTGTTCCGACGTGGTTGTGAGCATGCGCTGGGCCGTGGACGCATCCCTGTGCGCATGCTCAGTTCGTTTTAAGTACTTTTCTGGCGCTCGGCCCATCATTTACATGGGGTCACGCCTGATTTGCATGGCTCACGCCCACTTACACCTATGCCGGCTTACGCCTGAGAAACCCAGCGCAGTTTTGGGATCAGTGGCTTTGTGAATTCCGTGCTTGCCTCTCTGTGCTGCGTCGGCGTAGCTTACAGGAGATACGCTACGGCGGCATAAATGTGCGCCGCTGTCTGTGAATCCGGGCCAATGAATGCAAGCTGAGATAACATGCACCACATTGATGTATTTACACAATTTCCCAGTAACCATGAGATAAAACAAAGTTCAGGAATATTCTCTTTATCCCATTGTTTTGCAAATCTATGTACACTGCAAACTGTTCTGATATCGCTGTTTTACTAATCTGACAGTTTATTATTCTAAATAGGAAACCTTCATTTTGTTTGCAAATATTAAAGATTCTACCAGCAAGTAGTCCTTACATTTAAAGAGCACCTGTCATTTTAGATCCATCATGGCAGCGCCTGTTAGCGGGCATTCACTCACCTGCTGCCGCCACGTCCCTCTTGTTGTGTCACTGTTGCATCACCAGCCAACCTATTAAAGTGAATGGGACTGTCGATGAGAACAGCGGGTCAGAGGAGGAGCCGCTGTGGGACAGAGATGACCGTTATTCTTAAAGAATTATGATTTAAATCGACTTGATTTAAATCAAATCCACCCTGGGAAAAAAACATTATTTAACCACCTCAGCCCCGGAAGGTTTTACCCCTTCATGACCAGCCCATATTTTGCTATTTAGCACTGCGCTATTTTAACTGGAAATTGCGTCGTCATGCAATACTGTACGCAACTAAAACTTTTAGCATATTTTTTTTCACATAAATAGAGCTTTCCTTTGGTGGTATTAGATCACCACTGGGTGTTTTTTTTTTTTTTTTTGCAATATTTACAAAAAAGACCAAAATGTTAAACAAAAAAACTATATTTTCTACTTTCCGTTATAAAACATGTCCAATAAAATCAAATTTTGTCATACATTTAGACCAAAATGTGTTCTGCTACATGTCTTTGGTAAAAATGAAATCCCAATAAATTTATATTAATTGGTCTGTGTGAAAGTTATAGGGCCAGATTCACAAAGCAGATACGACGGCGTATCTCCTGATACGCCGTCGTATCTGTTGTTCTATCTATGCGACTGATTCATAGAATCAGTTACGCATAGATAGCTATAAGATCCGACAGGTGTAATTGTTTTACACTGTCGGATCTTAAGATGCAGTACCGCGGCCGCCGCTGGGGGGATTTTGCGTCGTAAACCAGCGTCGGGTATGCAAATTAGGAGTTCCGGCGATCCACAACGGATTTTCGCGTTCGCTACGTCGCCGCTAGTCTAGTTTCCCGTCGCATAGTTACACTTTTTTTTTTTTGGTGCCCTAACTTTACACAGCAAGCGTATTGCTGTGTAAAGTATGGCCGTCGTTCCCGCGTCGAAATTTAAAAAATAACGTCGTTTGCGTAAGCCGTCCGGGAATACGGAATTACGCTACGCGCGTCGCCGTTCGAAAAAATTACGTCACGGCGCGCAAAGCACGGCGGGAGTTGAGAAACGGAGCATGCGCAGTAGGTCCGGCGCGGGAGCGCGCCTAATTTAAATGGCACGCGCCGGAGGCTGCCAGCGTAGGTTTTCATTGCAAGTGCTCTGTGAATCAGGCACTTGCGATGAAAACTTGCGGCGGTGTAACGTATCTACGATACGTTACGCCGCCGCAATTCTACGTGAATCTGGCCCATAGTTTCTACAAACTATGGGATAGATATTTGAAAATTAATCTGATGTACTGATGGCCTATCTAATTTCTTGAGGCCCTAAAATTCCAGTCATAATAATTGTCATAATTGTTTTGAAAATGAAGAAATTAAATTTAAAAAAATGTTCAGTTTTTAACATACCGTCACTAGTGCAGTACAGCATTATCACAGGACTCGGGTGGTGGTGATCAGGGAAGCTGATTGGTGACAGCATTTCGTTTTTTACAATTTTTGTACACGCTTTCATCAGAGTAGTTCATGTCACCATAGTAACTCTGTACTACTCTGAGGGGTTGATTGGGATTATTATTTTTTACACTTTGTTAGCTGTTACAATGAAGATCATTGTAACAGCAACATTTTCAACTGTCATGAAGGTGTTAGTGTTGAGTGTTATGTGTTGGTATATTCATAACAGCTGCAATCGCTAGTGATCTGTGATTAGCTACAACTATTCACATGGTACAGGGTGCTGGGATTGGACTAGGTACTATGTGATAGCTGAGGGCCAATCACAGCATAGGAAACACAGCTGTTATGAATGTATTCATTCATACAGTAACTGCTGTGTTGACATTGTGATGCAATCACATGATGACTGGGCCCTGGGTATCGGGATCCGCAATCTGCTGTGTCCGGTGTACACAGCAGTCACGGGGGACAACCTAAACTGGAGCAGGCACACTGACACACATGTATGTGATTTTGCCTGCATGTGCTGCCCCGCTGCATGATGTGTGCTGTGGTAGGTCGGTAAGTGGTTAAACCAGCAGAGCAAATATCAATTTAATTAAATAGCTTTGTGATGCAATTGCCTATATATGCTCCAGTTTAATTCTCCCTGCTAATTTAATGCTGTGGGTTACAGGTAACAGGTGTTCATGTGTGATTCATCTCTCTCTGTAAAGACTGTTCATATGTTAAATAAGGCTAGCTTTTGAAAGGTTTTTAATTGTGTGATAACCCTGTCTACAACCTAGTGATACTCAGAGGTGTTAATAGGTGTCAAACTGGATGCAGACGAAACGTCTGCTTAGGAAACTCAGTGTGTAAAGGTGGTTTGTTGTTATGCTGTTTAAGGAATGTGCAGTGATTAGACATGATAATTGTCGGTCGGTGCCGACCTGTCTAGAATGTTTTAGTAATTAGCCTTAGTGTGTGATTGGGGGGGGGGGGTGGAGATTTCATTGTTGCTTGAATGTCTTGGACTGTATAAAAAGCGGAGAAGAAAAACATTAAAGTGTGTTGTTCCAGCAGTAAGCTTGTCTTATGTGTGGCTTTCTGGGCGACTCCAGGAATATTCCTCCTCGTGGAATATTGGGGTGATTTTCGTTATGGGAAGAAGGGAACGTTGACGGGGATATCATTGTAATACCGTCACAAGCTTCTCACACATGACCCTCTTATATACCTTTCCACTAGAAATTTAAGTTTTCTTTGCTTTTATATTCTTAACAGTTCGTCCAGAGGTGAAGGTGTGGGGTCATCGTCAGTCGGATGATGTGACCAGACTTCATTGTCTGGTGTACGGGTTTCACCCCCGACCTGTGGAAGTGAAATGGGTGAGGAATGGGGAAGACCATATTCCTTCAGATGAAATGACTCAAATTCTCCCCCATCCTGATGGCACCTATCAGATCAGAGTCAGTGTGAAAGTGCCAACAAGTAATGGAGACACTTACTCCTGTCATGTGGACCACAGCAGTCTGGAGGAGATTATGATTGTGAATTGGGGTGAGTGAAACAGAGAACACTAATGCCTTGTTCACACGGTCGGACTTTTGACTGTACAAAAGTCCACTGTGAGTCCGTCAGAAGTCCAATGGAAAGAAAGAGAACAGGTTCTCTATCTAAGGTCCGTGGGACTTCCGACAAAAAAAGTCAGATGGAGGCTACACATGGCCAGACTTTCCGAGGAAGAAAAGCCAGTCTGACTTTTTTCTCAGAAAGTCCAACAGTGTGTACGAG
>NC_053497.1:164894650-164896026 GCF_905171775.1 Rana temporaria
ATACAACAATCCCAGGCCATCATAGCCAAAGCCTTCCGTGGGGCTGTCATCCGTTGACCACGGGCACTCTTGGACTACATAACACCGGAGGGCTCTGTAGCTCTCGTCCAACCGCATCTCTGCCCGGATCAGCCTGCTTAAATCATGCTGTCCACTCCTGCTTTGGTTGTTCCCCCAATAACAGCATTCGTACTTCATACTGTGACCAGTACCTTACATGGATGGAGGGGAGAGCTTTTCCCTGGTGTCGTTGCTCACGGGCTAGCGCTTCTTTCCAGAGTTCGCAGCGGATCGAATCAGACCATCCAAGCAGGACCTCCTCTGATACTGGTCCTCTGCGCTGTATCTGCTTCTCTCGCAACCTCCTTCTGAATTCCTCTTCCGTGGTTACTGGTATCTGTACCTCTCCTCTTCTTTCCTTTTGGTGCTGCTTCTTTAGACGTTGTCACCGATTGCCATATTTCTGCAATTCTCAGCTCATGTTGCCGCTCTCGTTCTCTCTGTTGCCGCTCTCGTTCTCTCTGTTCCTGCAGCTGGATGTCTCTAATGGTATTCTGTATGGCGGTCTCTGATGGGTTAGCACCATATAATGCCAACCGCTGTTGAACTCGCTGCTGGAACAAGTCTTCAACTGACCGGGGTCCTGCATCACCATCCCTCTGATCCATCTCGGCTAGCGCAATGATCAGGGTGGCCTTGTTCTTCCCACCGATCCCTCCACGGCTCTCAAGCAAGTCTTTTAGCATGGTTCTCCTCCAGGCTGCATAGCTGGTCATTCATGGTGGTGGTTTGGAGTTGTCCCAGTAACTGGAGAGCAAATCCCACCGCTGCCAACCAATGTGACGAGACCCTTGCTCGCCCAGGTCCTGCTCTCCCGACACTCCTCTGCTTCTATTGGATCAGATTGCAGATTGCAACATCTGATGGTCCAGTCATCCAAGGTTCCGGGATCCGACCTACAGCTATGTGCCGATCGAACCCATCAAGAACACACACCAGACGAGCTGTATGTATGTTCAAACAGGACTCTCTTTATTGCCAGCATTCAGCTGGTTATATACAGTTATATACAATCAAAGAACAATGAAATCTCCACCCCCCTTTTCACACACTGGGGCTTCCATACAGATTATAGGTAGACACTCTGGTGCCGACCCTGACAAGACACATTTCTTTAGATAATGACATCAGTGAAGTTAATTACTAATTGTAACAGAATACAGAATAACAGAATAACAACAAAGCAATCAGAATAATTAACATGAGCCAATTATCTAATCATTTAGCCTGACAAGGTGAATAGGCGTCTCGTCTGCAATTCCCCACGATACAATACACATCTCTTAAGGTCTTCTTCACACACACAATAGATCAAA